>NW_007023585.1:0-770 GCF_000164805.1 Carlito syrichta
GGTACCATTTCTGAGAGATCTCAACTAATTCAATCAATTACCTTTTTTTCTTTTTTGCCTTTTCTTTTTCTCTCTCCTTTTCTTTCTTAGTTAGAGGGTGTTTTCCTGTTTTCCACTGGCATTGTATATCAGTAATATACTTAGATTCACTGAGAAAATTGAAGCCATAGATTGTATCTGCAAAACAAAGTTTAAGACTAATCTATTATTTTTCTTCTGGCACACACATACACATTAAGAGAGAAGCATGCATGCACACACACACACACACACACACACACACACACACACACACACACACACAATAGTTTTATTTATCTCAATGATATAAAGCTAAAACAAAAAAAAGAGACAAAATACAGACTTGGTTTTTGTTGGAAGCCACCACTTAATTGATCAAATCATAATAAAATTTGGAGCAGAAATAATGTAGAAAGATTTTGGTTAGATTAAGAGCAGCAACAAAATACACTGATGTTTGGGACAAAGTGCAGGTGAAAGCAGATGCAGCTAGGGTAAAGCATAAGATTGATTCTTTATCTAGATACTTCAAAACTTTTATAAGAATACTAAATACTAATAGAATACAAAACAGTTTGCAAAATAAATAGTGTTTGTAAACACAAAAATTTGAAAAAAAGTTTATTTTGGGTGACTATACATATATACATATACATACTCCAATTAGGTAATCTTAAAGAAATGCTGTATGTTTCACAAATTCTATCATTTGGCAATTATTTCTGAAACAATGCAAGCATTTTTTAAAA
>NW_007023586.1:0-1626 GCF_000164805.1 Carlito syrichta
TCAAGGGGATCATGGGCAGCTAGAGCCCAGAGAATTGTGTTCATGGGCTCTGCACCTGAGGTTTGGCACCCTGATGATGTGGCTCTGGTATATTTTTTTTATTTCAAAAGAAAATGAATGGATTTATCCTTACTGCTCAGTCTTGTGTCCCTGTTTCCAGCACTTAGTCCTGGGTCTGCACCATTGAATGGGAGAACTGGTGCCAGCAAAGGGAAGGTTTCTGGATTGTTCGGAGTCCCAAAGTGTCTGAGTGTGTCCAACAGGGCAGTTAGGGACCTTCCAGACCTGTCACTGTGTACTGCTTGGTGTTGCCTGGGGGATTCCAAGGGAACTGCCAGGGGCGGTGCTATGGGGGTCAGTCCTGCCCTGACAACCTCGATGAGAGGGAATGCAGGGTGCCAATACCCAAGAGTGCCCACTCCCAGCCCAGTTTCCTGCTCCATCTCCCTGTCTCTCCAATGTAGGTCCCAGTCGGCATTCTCCATCAGGGCTGAACTCGAGTCCCTGCCCTCTAGTGGCCAGAGCAAGGGTCACAGGATGAGAGTGAGGTTCATGGCCCAAGGGCTGTCCAAGCGGGATGTGGCTTTCCCACTACTCCTGACATTGCCCTAGCAATGGCTGGGCCTCTCTCCACCCTGGTCCTCACTGCCGAGTTCCACAAGAACATTGCTAACAGAGACATGTTCCCTGTCATCCAGAAGTGGGTTTTATTCTCAGCCAAGAGACAGCAAGACCGGTAGCCTCAGTTTACACAGCTGCCTGTCAGCACCTCCATGCTTCGAAGGTGAGGGTCAGGGAGAAGGTAGGGGGCTGGCTGTCCACAGGCAGGCATGACAGGGAGGCTCACTGGAGGTGGCACGCTTTGGATGGAGGATGTCTGGGGAACAGCGTTCCCTTGTAATCGGGCCACAAGACTACACCTGACAGCACAGTGACCGATCTCAGCACAGAGACGAGGTGGTGTTGGCCACATATGTGTGTGTGTGTGTGTGTGTGTGTGTGTGTGTATGAGCATTTATAGATATTTATAGAACAGGGCAGGGGTAATTCCACAGGGGGGCATGAGTTTTCACCAACATCGCATCTGGTTGTGTCAGCTCACCACTACAATGGACTAAGTCACAGATGGAGGGGTGGCATTTGGGCTAAGGGAGGCACTGTCTAGTCACAGAACAGTCATCCAGGCCGGCTTGAAAAGGGAGGGCTCCAAGGAAGAGGAGGGATCTGGTTAGAGGTCGAAGGGGGCCTGGGTTCTCAGGATGGGATGGACTTGCCTGACCCGATCGGCTGGCAGTCGGAGATAAAGCAGAGAGAAAACATGAGACAGAAAAGCAAGGAGAGAGCTGGTAAGGCAGGGTCAGCCACCCAGCGTGGCAGGGCCAGGGGAGGGGAGGGAAGATGCAGGGGTGGGTGCAGCAAGGTTCCTGGAAAAGAGGGGCCAGATGGGAAAGGGGAGGAAGATGAACGGAGGAGCAGGAGCCAGTGCCAGAGTGTCATGGGTAGTCCAGGTGGAGGCTACAGTGACCCTTGCCCCTGCCATGCACATGGGCCTCTCACACAGCACCCAGGCAGTTCCAGACACATGTTTGGCCCCCTTGGGCTTCCCTCTTCTCTGGTCACCTTGTC
>NW_007023586.1:1939-8549 GCF_000164805.1 Carlito syrichta
CCTGGGGAGGCAGGGAGGGCAGACAGCCAGATGCCAGTGGCCACAGGCTTATAAGTCTAAGAGGGGAACCTCAGCTGGTCAGGGGGCTCTAAGTTACATAGGTGAGACTGGGCCCTTCCTGTTGGGAAAGCAGAAGAGTGAGAGTGGCAGAAGAGTGGTGGCAAATTCTGCTGTCCCTTGACTAAGTCAGAGATGACCCCTAGGAGCAACTGGTTAAGATGTGTGAACCCATGTGCTGGCTACGATGCTTCAACAGAGACCAAGGACTTGGCCTTCAGTGGCACACTTGCAGGTGTAATGACACCAAGGAGGGAGGGAAGGGGGATGTGTGTCCCCACCTGTTCTGTGAGGTGTGTCTTGGGCACAGTGTGTACAGGGCTCCCAGGCATTCAGAAATCCTCAAACAGAGCTTACACCCGAGATCATGGCTCAGGTGCCAGACTGGTGGAGGAGGTGAGACCCTGACGGGCACTCCTGCTCTGCAGTGGATTCAGCTCCCTGAGGGCCCAGGCTGGTAGCTGGCTGCGCTGCCTCAGCACCGTGGCACAGACTGGGCAATGTATACAGAATGCACAGAATGAAGTTCAAAGGCTCTGGTACCTCAGTGTCTAGCCCCACACACAACCCCCTTCTTCCCTCTCCAACAGCTCCAGAGAGCACCAGTGTCTGCCAGCATGGGCATGGAGCCTATCACAAGAGCCCCCTGCTCATCATGGAGGCCTTGGACAGTGGTACTGAGTCCCGAGGCTGACTGGAAGTGGAAAAGAGAGCCAGCCAGCACAGGGCAAAAGAAGGAAAGAGTAGGTCTGGAGCTGCAGGAAGAAGAGGCGGGAAGCCTGGTTCTGAGATCCTAGGTGTGCAACCCGCTGAAGTGAGGAGCTGGTGCAGCGGGACAGACACAGGGTTCTTGCAGCAGGCAGAGAGGCATGTCCCTACCATGGCTGTTGCTCTGGGGTCACCTATACTGATTCTGAAAGACATCATGAAATCAGCATGGCAGTTCACACGCATGCTTGGGGCTCCCCTGGGGGGTTATGACACACACACACACACACACACACACACACACACACGTGTGCACACAAATGGTTTGAGGTCCCACAGACCTGCTTGCATGCACAAACACACATGCCCACAAATAACATGCATAAACCTCCCTCCCCACCACCTCCCAGTGCTCAGCACCCTCACTGGCTGGGTCCCATGCAGCATGGATCTGGGGCATGCAGTCACTCGGTACGTGGAAGCACACACCCGGGCTGAGTCACAACACAGAAGCTTGCCTGCACATATGGGCATTTGCACCAGCTCCCTGCACACTAGTGCCTGGCATGCTTAGACCACCGATGCTCCTCCTTGCTTTCTAGGGTCTGGTGGCCATTTCTCCACCATGGAGCCTTCCATGGCTCCCTACCACCTGAAGCATGAGACCCAACAAGTCAAATTCTTCTGTGGACTTTGAAGATTCCCCAAACTGCCCCCAACCCTGCTATAGAACCCTTCCAGCTTCTAGCTGAGCCAGCAGCTCCCTGACCATCTGCCCTCTTGATACCTCCCACCTGAGCCCAGGCCACACTGAAGACTGGCCGCCTTGAAGAAGCTCCTCCAGACTGCTTCCCCAAGGCAAGTCTTACAGTTACTAGATGTCGCACATCACCTGGGCATGTCGGATACCCTTAAGAGTCTGGACTCATGTTGACAGTTTACAAAATCTTTACACACAGCTATTAAAAAAAATTTATTGTAGAGATGAAGCCTCACCATGTTGCCCAGACTAGTCTCAAACCCATGGACTCAGGCAATTCTCTCACCTCTGCCCCCCAAAGTGCTGGGATTACAGGTGTGAGTCGCTGTGCCTGGCTATTCAATTTTTTTTTAAAGCAAGAACAGAATTCAGACACAAGATTTTGCAGATTCTTTATGTCAACTTATCTATGGAAACATATTTTTAGAAATCTGAAATCTTGCAATTTGAATTCTTTTCTTCTCCAAATACTCATGAGGCCTAGAAAGCATGTAATCTATCTGTGTATTTATAATCTCACCACAGACACCAGTTGAGCGCTGATGGTTGTGCCCTGACTTACTCATGAAGGCCCTTCCTCTCAGACCCACACCTACAGTGCAATCACAGTATCAGGCACAGTTCCAGACCAGGAAGGAATGACTGGCGGTTCAAGATCTGCCCAATGAAGGAATGAGTTCTCGTTCATTATTCATCTGATTGAGAAGGTCAGTGCTGTACAAACCTGTGAGGGATTATCTATTTTCAAACTATACCTGAAACAATGTGTCAAAATCATGGTAATTAATAACAAAGTTCAGGCTGGGTGAATATCTGGACCATGGCTGCTTAGGAATCTGTAAAAAATGTCCTAGCCGGGCTCGGTGGTTCAGCCTGTAATCCCGCGCCTTTGGGAGGCTGAGATGAGTGGATTGTCTGAGCCCGCGGGTTTGAGACCCGCCTGGGCAGCGAGACCTCATCTCTACAATAAATAAAAAAATCAGCTGGGCATGGTAGCACATGCCTGTAATTCCGGCTACTTGGAAGGCTGAGGCGGAAGGATCACCAGAGCCCAGCAGGTCGAGGCTGCGGTAACCGGGAGCGGCCACTGCACTCCAGTCTGGGTGACAGAGTGAGACTCCAACTCAAAAAAAAAAAAAATGTCCTAACAACTTCACCGCAAATTGATTTCTGAATGAGTGATTTCCAAAAGCAGATGATTGCATATACAAATTAGGCACTAGAATTTTCTTAACATGCAGTTTGTTATCATGTACATTTTGTATAAAATGAAATTGTCATGGGCCTCAAGGAGTTTTATTACTGAAATTAGACTGGAAATGGAAATAAAGTCACAGAAATCTCTTTAACTATAGATGAACAGGCGTGTTAGTGTATTTACTTTAACAGTGAATTCTCCAAGACTAATGCTGTGGAACAGAGTCACTGAACTCTCTCTGTTCTTCCTTGATTCCTGTCTGTCAGTTTCACAACCAAGAGTATCTTGGGTTACTCTATTTTCCATCTCTTGAGTGCAGTGAAAAGCCGTGCTGTCTCAAAGCTCAAGAACCAGGCTCAGCCTTGCCAGGGTAAAGGAGAACTGAATATGAGGTTCGGTAAGACATCTTCCATTGAAATCTCAATTTGACACATCACTAATTGTTCTCTCAGTACAAGATCACTGTGGCTCTCCCAGTTGTTTAAGTAGCAAAATAATAAATGATTCTGAAATCGGATCCATGAAGTATCAAGCCTAGGGATACCGGAGTTCAGGTGCAACCACAGGCAAAGTGTGGCGGATACAGCCCTCACCAGCACCCTCCTGCCAGAGATCATCTGTTGAGAGTGAATGGGTTTCTGCAGAAACAGATAAATTTCTGGTGCTCATCTTTAGACACACAACACACAGCACTATACAACTGAAAACTAGAATATTCTAGCAGCCTGTCTCAACTCTAGGAGCAGCGATGGTAATGAAAACATCTCACTAGTGCTCCAATAGCACTCTTGTTTTTCTGTGTTCTGTGGGAGCAGCCAAATGAAGCAATAACAGGGAAAGAGAAATGCAGCATGTTAGTCTGTGCACATGGTTTAAGTGTATGGCCATTCATTGCAGAGCTTATATATTAGTAATAACTTTAAGATGAACTTAAGGAATCCCAAGAAGTTATACATTAAACACAGCAAATAAAAGTAATAAGCAAACTTACCATGAACCTGCTTTTTGACTGAAAAGCTTAAGATGCTGAGATGAGACATGGATGCTCCATGGAATGCTCAGCCCATGAGGGGGAGAACTTCCAGCTGAGGCATTCTCACTGGATCTGGGAAGAAATGGCACCTTGAATTTGAAAGTTACAGCTAACATCCCCAAATCAGATTGATGATAGATATCTCTGACATTGAATTCTGAATGGGAACTGAGGATCCTGCTAATACTTTAGAGAAAGATATTCTATATCCACAATGGAATGTTTACAAAATATTATCAGACTAAAAAGTCATACTTTTACACTTAAATACAAATTGTTATTTTAAAAAGTGGCCCTTTAAGGAAACCAGACATCAACATTCAAGACTGAAGTCATCAAATCACTCTGTGATATTTACAAATGTGAAAAAAGCGGTTGTAACTAAACTTTTTTTCTTTTTTTAAAAACAATTTTTGTAGAGATGCTGTCTAGCTATGTTTCCCAGGCAGGTCTTGAACTCCTGACCTCAAGTGAGCCTCCTGCATTGGCCTCCCAAAGTGCTAAGCCATTATACCTGGCCAGTTTTAACTAAACTTTTAATAAACAAGCTGCCTAATCATTATAAAAACATGTTTCTTATTAGTATTGGCAAGGAAACAGTGGCATGAATAAAATATTCTTTTACAGTAAAATTATGTGTAAAGTTACCAATAGGAACTGTTCTTGCATTACCTAGCCTCCTCCATAAAGAGTCAGTTTATGGAGCTTTAGGTTTGTTCAATTATTTTCTCTCCTTTCATGAACTTTTATTAACACACAACTATCCAGTTCCCTTCCTGCTAGAAGCTTAGGTGTGATGTTCCTGCTTAGTCAGTTTTCCATAGTCTTAAAAATATGATCTGGGTTTGATTCCCAATGCCCCACTTACTCCCATGAATAACTTCATTCTTTGAATGGTTTCTCAGAATATTCATCACGAAAACTTTAAAAGCATATTGAGAAAACCCCTAGAAGAACGTAGAGTATTGTTAGACCTTGGTAGAACTTGCAAAAATGTTAAGTCACACTCCCAATGGGACCTCCAGAATGTGAGGTTAGGCCCACTGGGGGTGTGGGTGCCTGGTGGGCTATCTTGTGCTGTGAGAAAGATTCAAAGAATAACACATAAGTTAGATTAGAAAATACAGTTTATTAAAAAGCTAATGAGAGAGAGAGAGAGAGAGAGAGAGACCTCCCAAGGGGGCAGGGCAGGGGGGAGAGAGAGAGAGAGAGAGAGAGAGAGAGAGAGAGAGAGAGAGAGAGAGAGAGACCTCCCAAGGTAGGTATGGGAGGGGGCAAAGCCAGGAAACATGGCCTGGTTATAGCTCAAAGAGCACACGGCCACACCATAGCTTAGCAAGGCAATGGTGGTGGCTGGCTGCTTGGGTTGTTCTGCTTCATGTCATTATGAAGGGACATGTAAGTGCAGGTACTAATGTCAGGTGATGTGATGAACAGTAGGCAGAGGGTGGGTTAAACAAATGATTGTTGCCATGGTGGTGGGCTAGAGGGGAGGAGACAAGGGGAAGGATTTTTCCTGTAAGAGACCTGTAAGACATTTCCAATCCACAAGCTCCTTAGCAAACAGGTGGTCTTATTTTCATTTCTATTACTTTGTCCAGCTAAGGGGTGATCTTTGACCTTCTGCCTTTGACAAGGAACCTGAAAGTTTCAAAGAAATTATTATGCTAAACCATGCATTGAAAGGTTGGGTCATCTTTGTCTTGCATCTGGTGGAGATTTGCTGAGGGGGTGAGTAGGTTGCCAGTTTGGCTTGCAGTAAACTCTCTGAACACTTCCTAAAATTTGCCTGTTGGAAACTGATCTATCTCTGTCTAACCTGTGCTAGATTCCCAGGGTGTTCGTCTAAGCAAAAATGGCTATGCTGAGCAAAATGTGAACTAAGTTATTTCTATGTTTCTAGGGGGTCCCTCCTTTCAAATACATTTTGTACTTTTGTCCATGAATCTTCAGGTCTGTTCTTGCTAATCATGATATTATTGGTTGCAAAGGGCATGCAAATAACAGCACATAGTATTCTACATGACTTATGAACACTTGAGAAATCATATATGAAAACTGAGAACCCTCCCATGCCAAACACACTTTGTGTACTTCACATGTCAACAATGAAATTCATCTTTCACACCTGAACACAGTCCTGCCCTTTCCAACTAGAACATGTACAATTTATGGCTTTTCACCTCAAACACATTAGTGGCCCAGTGAACTGAGTTACCCTTCACAAGGTGAACACAGGCCCAATTCTCCTACAATGTGGAAGTGTGAATGTGGCCCCAAACAGCACTGTTCTGCAGATGTGTCTGGAACAGTAAGGTTTTGTATCTACCGTTGTTCAGTAGGGAGCCACCAGGCATATGTAGCCATCAAGCCTTTCAGATACAGCTTGTGTGACCAAGGAACTTAATTTTAAATTGCATTTAATTTTAATTAATTTAAGTTAAACAGCCACTTGTATTGGACGAGCACAGGTCGAGTAGACCCCTCAAACATCCAGGTAGGAATTAGAGGTGCAATGATAGGCCATCAAGGAATCTTGCTACATTCTTAATACATTCTCAGCATTATATTCTTACAACTCTAATGTCCCTCAGTGTGAATTTTTCCAGAAGTTTCCCATTTTTTTTTTTTTTTCAGAATTAAATTTTATTTCACATTGATAGAAACCGTGAAAAACATTTATATTTTTTTTCCACATTACAACACAACATTTCAACGGAATATTTCTTGCCTAAGTAAAATCTTGCTGACATATATAACTGAAAGAACAGTTTATGTTCCTCAGGGTAAAGCAAAATAACTTACTATATGATTGTTTAAAATTCTTAAATCCAGACATAAACATATGGCTTCA
>NW_007023587.1:0-826 GCF_000164805.1 Carlito syrichta
AGCACAGAGCCAGACGCCGCTCCCGTGGGACTTAGGTTGGGGAAGGGTATGGCAGCGGGGTGACTTCTGGGTGGGGGGATGTTCTCCCACATGGCCACACTTCCTTTCAGGGCTGGCTGTGGATGTGGTGGGCAAGGTCCTGGGGTCGGCTCCCAGCCTGCCCTAGTGCTCTGGGGTCCCAGGAAGCAGTAGTGGGCACTGATCCTGCTGGCATGGCCTTTGCGATCAAGTGAGAGGGATGTGCAGTGCCTGGCACACAGCCAGACAGACCCACCCAGGCGGCCGAGCTGAGCCTGGGCCCTGGCCCCACACATTTCCCTGGCCTTGCAGCTCTTCTGTGATACACCTGTGCCCGGCTCCCTGTGGACATCCTACCTGCACACCGCCTTCCCCCAGCTCTGCTCAGTCTGTTCCCTGGGCTGAAGGGCCCTTTCCTGGGTCTCTGGGAGTCTTTCCCCCATCCTTCAAGGGCCTGCTCTGAAGCTGGTGCTTCCCAGAGGCCCTGCATGCTCTCCTGTCCCTCTGTCTCCATCCCAACCTCAGCATGTCCTGCCCAGGACCAGGTGCTTGGTCCTCTCCACTGCTTCGAGGGGAGAAAACAGTGGGCACTGTGACACGGGCTGGTCCTGTATTCAGCCCCAGCTCAGGCCCTCAAGTTGCTTCAGCTTTCGCACCCTCCATTTCTCCTCTGGGGTTTGGGGACAGCGTGAGCTACTCTGCTGGGCCACAGTGAGGACTGAGAGGCCTTTGTGCCAGGGTGGGGCCGTGGCCAGAGGGAGGGCTGCTCACATGGGCCATTGCTTCTCACACAGGCCACCTACATCTA
>NW_007023588.1:0-1017 GCF_000164805.1 Carlito syrichta
AAAATCATGCAAATTTAAACTGTTAATGTTATCACACAAGGAGGACAAAATTAGTAAAAATAAATAAAGAAAAAGAAAATAAACTTGGCTACAGGTCATACAAGCTTATTTGGCTAACTTAATAACCCATCTGAAAAACATGGGCTCCAAGCTTTGAAGGAAACATAAAACTTGTGAACTTCAGAGTTTAGATTGTCTCTAACACAATATAACTCTGATTGCCTGCATGGTCAAGTTTTTTAAAAAATTAAATTCCCCTGGCAATCCTAGAAGCAGAACATGAATAACTTTCAAAAGAAAAAAATCTTTGTTGTTTGCATAGCACAGCTTCCCATTCAGTTGGAAAAAAATTACTAAAATTTTGCTTGAAAAGCAGTGATTGAAATGTTCTGAAAAATTCAAAGAACTTTTTTGAAAATATCAGCTTCAAAACAAAATTTCTCAAGGTTTTTATGAAACCAAAACACCAAAACCCTGATGGGTGCTCTCTTATCTCTGGCCCATATGTTGTTAGCTAATCTGATGCTCTGAATATTTTTGGGAAAAGAATTTTTGTATCATGGAGCCAGATTTTCCAGTGCCTCAGCTTCATGCTGGGATTGGGTCAAACACTAATGGAAACTTACTTATTTTTGACAGTCAGAGGAGTAAATAAGAACATAAACCTTTTTTGAGCCCACATTTCAGTCCAGACACTGCACTAAGCACTTGGAAAATAGATGAATAAAACAAGTTGCTTACTCTGTAAACATTGATAGTTTCATATTAATAAAGTGTAGAAAATAATTTTAGATGCTGAGAAATCTGTCATTTCTTTAGTACCCTTTAGATACTCAAAGGATAAAACTGTCAACTTTATTGGGATTGTTAAGCATGAACATTTTCCCAATAATAACCATTATACAAATATATGTATAGTGAGTGGTTTAGTTTAGGTCATCAGGGGATCAAGAATACGGAATGATTTTTGATTATGACCCTGATGACCTGTGAAGAAGGATCAGGTTTTTTGAAAGT
>NW_007023589.1:0-990 GCF_000164805.1 Carlito syrichta
CCTTCATGCTCACAAAAGCCACATGCAGTGGACATGATTGTGCCCATTTCACAGATGACATGGAGTGCCCACAGCAGGGCCAGGACCCAAGCCCTGAAGTCCAGACACTTAACCAGGCACTGCTGAGTCTGCAAGGACCATTCCCTTTTTCCTCACCTCCCTGCCTTGCAATGAGGGTTGGCCTCATTCCATCCATCTCCCGCCCAGAGGCTCAGGCTCCCCAAGATACACAACACACACACACACACCCCTATGCTCATGTGGTCAGACATGATGCCACAAAAGCCTGGGATCAAGAGTACTGTCCATTCTTCCCTGAATATCTTGACTTCCCTTAAAAGAAGTTCAAGGGAAGGTTAGGGACAGGATGTCACACCTGTCCCCAGGGTCCCCAGAGGACATCACGCCTGTCCCCACAGGCTGTCACAGGATATTATATCTGTCCCCAGGGGCTGTTACAGGACATCACAATTATCCCCAAGGCCCGTCACAGGATGTCACATTTGTCCCCGGCGCTGTCACAGGAAGCCACACCTATCCCCAGGCATTGTCACAGGACATCACATCTGTCCCTTGGGGCTGTCATAGGATTTCACGCCTGTCCCCAAGGGCTCCTCCTCCTCCAGTCTCCCATTGCATGCCACCTCCTCGGTGCAACCTGCCCTGACCATTCTCTGGTCCAGCCACTCATGCCCCCTCACTCACCCTCGAGGTCATGTCCTTCATGACCCTCGCGATGTTCTCCATCCATAGTCATGTTTCTGCTTCTTCCCCTGATCTGCCAGTTCCTTGGAGGTGGGGCTTTGTGCCTAGCTTCCCTCCATGATACCTGGCCCACCCAGAGGAAACACTGGAAGGTGATGTCCTTGCCTCTTGGCATTCACATGAAAAGAAAATAATCCAAGCTGTGGAGCTACCCCCCATCCCTCCCCTTGAGCCTGGCACCAGCCTTGTCCTTCTGCCTCAGAGCATCCAGTCACCCAGGAAGGC
>NW_007023590.1:0-763 GCF_000164805.1 Carlito syrichta
AGTCCTAGCTAGAGCAATCAGACAAGAGAAGAAAATCAAGGGTATCCAAGTAGGAAAAGAGGAAGCTAAGATATCCTTCTTTGCTGACAACATGATCCTATATGTTGAAAACCCAGGAGAATCTGTCAAAAACCTCCTTGTACCAATAAAAGACCTTGGCAAGGTCTCAGGATACAAAATAAACATGAAAAAGGTAGGTGCATTTATATACACCAACAACAAAGGCAGAACCAAATAAAAAGTACAAACTCACTCACAGTATCCACAGAAAGAGAAAGAAATACCTTGGCATCTTCCTAACAGAAAAGCGAAAGACCTTTACAATGAAAACTACAAAACACAGCTCAAAGAAATCCAAGAAGACACAAACAAGTGGAAAAACATTCCATGCTCATGGATTGGAGAAATTAACATTGTTAACATGCCCATCCTATCAAAGGCAATCTACAGATTTAACTCCATACCTTTTAAATTTTTCTCAGACCTGGAAATGACAATATAGAAATTCATATGGAAACATAAAAGACAACAAATAGCCAACACAATCCTTAGCAATAATAATAATAATAATAAAGCAGGAAGAATCACACTTCTAGACTTCAAACTTTATTATAAGATTGCAATAATCAAAACAGCCTGGTATTGGTACAAGAACAGGCATGTAGATGAATGGAACAGGACAGAGATTCTGGAAGCAAGACCTCAATTTCTCAACCAACTCATCTTTGACAAAGTCCCCACCAACACCATTGGGGAGAGGAGA
>NW_007023591.1:0-1327 GCF_000164805.1 Carlito syrichta
ACGCATGCACATTCAGTAGCAGCAACTTCTACGGCACTGAGCTTTCAAAGATAAGTTTCCCACATTTCTCAGTAGTATCACTGTCACCGTGATGGGCTCTGTAAAGGTCATTTAGGTCAGACATCAGCAAGCACAGACACCGGAGAGGCAGGAAATGTGTGGCTCTCTGAGTGAAGCAAAGGAGAAAAGCTTTTTATAGCCAAGGCATGGGAGGAAACACTGATAATCTGAGGAGGGCTGTGGGTGTGTTTGTGTTTTCTTTCTCTGTTGGAAAAACTCTCACATTGTGTTTTTTAAAGGCCATCCAGGCTCTCTCTTATCTTTCCCACCTTTTGGAAACTCATTCTCTAGAAAACAAGCTTCGATCTGAGGGCACTGAAGTTTTAAAATATATTTTTTTCCTAAGGTTATTTTTTAGTTTAATTCCTTTTTGTTAGAAAATATAGTCAGATGGTTTAAAACTCAGATGTGTGAAAGAAAGTATAGACAATGGGAAAACTCCCTCCGATCTGCTTCCCAAGTTCCCCAGCCTAGGCAAAACCAAGTTCTGGTTTCTCATCTACCCTTCCAGAGTTATTTTAGCTATATTAAAATATACAAGTATATACAGATATTTTTTGGGGAAAATTTTTACAAAAGTGTAGCATATTACACTTTTACTTAACAACACATCTTGAGAATCTTCTGTATCTGTTATTTTTTGTTAAAACTGCATTATATTCTATTGTATAAATAAAGCATACCTTATTTAACCAGTTCTCCTGTAGATGCACATTTATGTTGTTCCAAATTTTCCCATTATGGACAATGCTACAATTAATATTTTATATATCAGCAGATTTATATCAAGAATAAAATCCTAGAATGGAAATGCTGGCTAAAGGCTATAAGCATTTGTAATTTTGACAGAAATTGCTAAATTTCTCCTCTTAGAAATTGCACCAATTTAAAGCCCTCTAATAATGTAGAAAGTACCCATTTCCTAATTTTGCTAATATACTGCATTACCAAACTGTTTTTTAACCTTTATTAATCTGATAGGTGAACAATGGTATCTCAGTATAGTCTTAATGTATATTTCTCATATTGAGAACCATTTAATATATTTAAGGGAAATTTACTATTTAATATTTAATATATTTAAGGGCAATTTATATTTCTACCTTGTAAACTCTTCATACCTTTAGTCCTTTTTTGCCTAGTGTGTTATTGGTCTTTTTCTTACTGATTTGTAAGAGCTTTTTATACAGTAGGGTAATTCGTGATTTATCTGTGATTTTATTTGCACATATTTTCTCCAGTTTATAGTTTGTCTTCTAACTTTACT
>NW_007023592.1:0-755 GCF_000164805.1 Carlito syrichta
ACCTTTATTAAGATACTATAAGCACTGCTTGGATGATTAACAATGTTATATTTAATGATTTCTAGGCTCAATACAGAATTCAACAGCATCTGGCCAATCTAGTTAAATAACAATTCATCTCCATGCTTGTAGGTTAAAAATTGAACTTCTCCCTAAACAGTTTGTCATTTAGAATTTGGTTTTGAGTACTGTGCAAGATAATACTGAAAGAGAATTGAATAGTAAGGGTCTACAATAGCACCATATACACACAAAATAGAATCATAGAGGTCATCACTCCAATGCCTTCTAAATCAAAGACCCATGTTAATGAGTTTAAGGTTGAAGTCAGATTGCAAGCTGGCATGACTCTCTCAGTATAAACTGATTAAAATAAACATCATGGATATATCAACACATAATTAACATTTTTTGTCTTAATCTTAGGCTATTATTCTTCAAAAAGTATGGCATTTATATATTTGATATTTTATATCATTTGTATCTCTTTGTAAAAAACATTAGTCACTAATTTCTCTGGAACCTCTGAAATGTCTTTGACCGTCCTTTATCTCAAATGAAATATATAAACACAGAAATATCACATAACAGATTTGCATGAAATTAGTTGAACCAAACCTTTCTAACTCCCTTGTCCTAAAGCATTTTTGCTCCTCTAATATTTTAAAGGGAATAAAAAATACACATACAGCCGGGCTCGGTGGCTCAGCCTGTAATCCCGCGCCTTTGGGAGGCTGAGGTGAGTGGATTGCCTG
>NW_007023593.1:0-891 GCF_000164805.1 Carlito syrichta
AAAATATCTGCAAACCATATATTTGATGAGATGTTAATATGCAAAATATACAAGAAAATTGTACAAATCAAAGACATAAACAAGAAAATGATAATTACTTGAATAAAAAATAGCCCCCAAATTAATTGTTATTTATCCAATGAGGAATACAAATTGCCAACAGGTATATAAAAATATTAAATGGCACTGAACATCACCAACAGAGGCAATTTCAAATAAACACAATGATAACATATTATCTCACACCTGTTAGAATGGCTAATATCAACCAGAAGAGAACTTTTGATAAGGATGTGAAGAAAAATAAATCCTGTATACTCTTGGTGAATTTAAACTGGTGAAGTTATATAAAAATCATTGTCAACATTATTTTTTTGAGTTGTAGTTGACTCTGTCACCCAGACTGGAGTACAGTGGCACGCTCCCAGCTACTGCAGCCTCGACCTGCTGGGCTCCGGTGATCCCTCCGCCTTAGCCCTTCAGGTAGCTGGAACTACAGGCATGCACTACCAGGTCCGGATAATTTTTTTGATTTTACTGTATAGATAAGGTCTTGTCAAGTTGCTCAGGTGAGTCTCAAACCCGCGGGCTCAGGCAGTCCTCACCTCAGCCTCCCAAAGCGCTGGGATTACAGGCTAAGCTACCGAGCCCGGCTTCAACATTCTTTAAAAAATAAAAATAAACTGCCACATAACACAAAAATCTCTTTTCTGGGTATATAACCAAAGGAAATAAAATCAGTACCAAAAAGAAGTATCTGACCTCTATGTGTACTGCAGCATTTGTCAAGATGGCCCAGCTTGAAAACAACCTAAATATATGTGGATTCTGTGTTGATTAAGAAAATAAAGTATATATACACAACAGCATATGATTCAGCCACAAAAAAAA
>NW_007023594.1:0-728 GCF_000164805.1 Carlito syrichta
AAAAAAAAAAAAAATGGATTTTTGAAAAGCTTGCTCACCAGACTATATCGGCATCACAAAGATATTCTTTTCTGTACTTATATCATGAGTTGACAGATACCACCTTAGTTCATATTTGTGCAGGAAAACATGGGTATTTGAAGATAATCAAGTTGCATAATTTGCTGTAATTTAGTCTCACATTCTCTATACCATCTTTATCTCAATGTAATTAATAACCTTCAAAAAAAAAGTACAAGACTCGGTTTATTTTATTGGTAAATTCTATCAAACATTTATGAAAGACGTGATACCAATTCTCTATAATTTCTCCCAGAAAATAGAAACAGAGAGAATACTTCCTCACTGACTCTCTTAGCCAGTCAACTGCCAATCCTACCCCTCTATTTTGTTAGATTTATATCTAGGAATTTCTATAAATTTCGCATAAAGCTACAGTCATCAGTGTGACATTGGTGAGTGACATAGATCAGTGGAACAGAATAGAAAGCCCCAAAATAGACCCATGCAAGTATAGGCAGCTTATCTTGGACAGGGATCAAAGGTCACTTATCCTAACCTGCTTACGTGACTTAAACAACAGAAATTTATTTTTTCACAGGTCTGAAGGCTGGAAGTCTTAGATTAGGGTGCTAGCGTGGTTGGATTCTGGTGAGGGCTCTCTTCTTGGCTTGCAGACTGCTGCCTTCTTGCTGTCTGCGTACATGGCCTTTTTTGGCTTCATGGGC
>NW_007023595.1:0-723 GCF_000164805.1 Carlito syrichta
CACTTACCTAGTAGGGGAAGCCTGTACTACAAGGGGCCTGCCTTCCAAAAAAATAGCTCTCTTTTAGATGCCTTAATTAATAATTATATCCTCTCACTTTTCTGAGGATAATAGTCCTTTGTCTTCTAGTCTCCATTGTTGCTACAATTTGGTTGTTGATCTGCAAATACGTGGACTCTTCCCTCTGATTGCCTTTTGTCCTGCATGTCTTTGATGTTGTGAAGCTTCACTGATTTGTGTTTAAATATGGATTTACTTTCATTCATTCTACGTAGGACTCGTAGTTCCTGTATAATCATATGCATCTCCTTCATCAAGTCTGGAAAAATTTTAGCCAACATTTTTTGAATTGTTGTCTCTCCCTCATTTACCCATTGACTTTTCTGTGTCTCATGTTAAATGTATACTAGTTTTTTCCTCTGTCCTATATGTCCTTTAAGCTTTTAAATATCCATCTCTGTGCTACAACTCTGCTAAATTTCTCACTTCAGTCTTTCAGTTAATGAATTCTTCCTTCAGCTATAATATCTTGTTTGATCTTCCTTTGAGGATTTAAAATGATGACTATTATATTTTTCTCTTCAGAAGTTCTACTTAGTTATGTTAGTTTATTCTTTATCACAGTGTCTCATGATTTCAATTCCTTCTTTATTAATTTTAAACAATTATTTTGTAATCTCTATTAAATTGGTCTAATATCTGAAGTCCTTGTAGTTAAAATCC
>NW_007023596.1:0-1073 GCF_000164805.1 Carlito syrichta
CTGGAGTGCAGTGGCCGCTCCCGGCCACCGCAGCCTCGACCTGCTGGGCTCCGGTGATCCTTCCGCCTCAGCCTTCCGAGTAGCTCCTTAATTTTCAATTAATCAACAGTTATTAAAAACTGCAGACCAGGCTCGGTGGCTCAGCCTGTCATCCCAGCACTTTGTGAGGCCCAGGCTAGTGAATCACATGAGCCCGTGGGTTCGAGACCAGCACAGGCAACTTGGCGAGACCTCATCTCTGCAATAAATCAAAAATTAGCCGGGTGTAGTAGAGCACGCCTGTAGTTCCGGCTACTTGGAAGGATGAGGTGGAAGGATCACCGGAGCCCAGCAGGACTATGCTGGGGTGGCCGTGAACATGCCACTTCACTCCAGCCTGGGCAACAGAGTGAGACTTCAACTCAAAAAATAAAAAGCAGGTCATGTATTATACAACATGGTGACTATATATAGCTAATAACAATATATTGTATTCTGGAAAAATCCTAACGGTAGATTTTTAGTGTTCTCTCCACAAAAACAAAATAAGTATGAGAGGTAACATATGTTAATTAGCTCAATTTAGCCTTTCCACAATATATCTATATTTCAAAACATCATGTTGTACACAATAAACATATACAATTAATATCAACTAAAAATGAATTTTTAATTAAAAAACAAAGAACCCTAGAGCAGAATGCCAGGAGCTTTGGAGTCCACAAATAGCAATAAGACGTAGTTCTTGCCCTGTACAATTTATAATCTGGCTGTCAAAACAAGGAAAGTAAACATAACAGTCAATTAACATTTCCTTAATCCAAACAAAAAATGAGTTAAGAGACAATACATGATGGACCACAATGCGGTAAATTCATAATTTTACACAGTTGAATAAGATAACAATTGTGTTTGAGGGAGATTGGGAGAAATAGGGATGGGTGATTCGTAGAGTTAGTATAGAATAGAAAGCTCTGATTGTCATTTTGACACCCGTGGTTTTTTTTATTTTTATTTTTTTATTATAAAGATGTGGGGTACAATTCAGGGTTAGGTATGCAAACGTTGATTATGCAGGCACCCTTTGTTGATGA
>NW_007023597.1:0-1967 GCF_000164805.1 Carlito syrichta
TCACCATTTCATTCCTTTTGATTCCTCTACATTGCATTTCATTCCATTCCTCTCTTCTCCATTCCCTTCCTCTCCATTACATTCCAAATCTCCCCATTCCGTTCCACTCTTCTGCATTCCATTCCATTCGTTTTCTCTCATACATTCGTTTCCATTCCATTCCTCCAAATAACATACTTTCTTTTACAATTCCTATCCAATCCTTACCATTTGATTCCTCTTCATTTGTTTCTATTCCACTCCAGTCCATCCTCTCCATTTCATTCCTAACCATTCCACTCCATTCAACTCCACTGCATTCCGTTCCAATTCACTCCTCTCCAATCCATTATTCTCCATTCCATTCCATTCTTCTCCATGCCATTCCACTCCATTCCATTGCCCTAAATTCCATTCTGTCTCTTTACATTACTTTACTCTCCATTCCATTCCTCTCTGTTCCATTCCATGCCATTCCACTCCATTCCATTCCTCTCCATTCCATTCCAATCCATTCGTCTCCATTCCATTCCATTCCTTTGCACTCCATTCCATTCCATCCCATACCTCTCCATTTCATTCCTTTCCATTCCATTTCATTCAATTTCTCTCCATTCCATTCGATTCAATTCCATTCATCTCCATTCCATTCCATTTCCTTCCATTCCATTCCATTCCTGTCCATCCCATCCCATTCCACTCCACTCCATTCCATTCCATTCCATTCCTCCCCATTCCGTTTCATTGTATATCTTTTTTTTTTAGTTGGAGTTTCACTGTGTTACCGAGACTGGAGTGCATTGGCCGCTCCTGGCCACCACAGCCTCGACCTGCTGGGCTCCATCGATTCTTCTGCCTCAGCCTTCCAAGTATCTGGAATTACAGGCATGAGCTACCACGCATGGCTGAGGTTTTCATTTATTGTAGAGATAAGGTGTCGCTGCACAGGCGGGACTCTACTCCATGGGCTCAGGCAATCCACTCACCTTAGCCTCCCAAAGGTGTGGTATTACCTTTGGGCTGAGACACTGAGCCCGGCTAATTGCACATCTTTCCCTCCATTCCTCTCCATTGCATTCCATTCTATTCCATTCCATTCCATTCCTGTCCATTCCATTACTCTCCATTCCATTCTTCTTCATTCTATTGCACTCCATTCCATTCACTTCCTCTGCATTACTCTCCAATCAATTCCATTGCATTCCATTTCTCTCAATTCCATTCCTCTCCATTCCATTCCTCTCCATTCCATTCCCTTCATTTCATTCCATTCCATTGCTATCCATTCAATTTCATTCCTCTCCGCTCATTTTAATTCCTCTCTATTCCATTCCTTTCCATTCCATTCCATTGCACTCTATTCCATTTCTTTCCTCTCCATTCTATTCCATTCCATTCCTTTCCATTCCGTTTATCTCGGTACCATTCCATTTCTCTCAATTCCATTCCGTTCCTCTCATTTCCTTTCCATTCCATTATTTTCCGTTCCACACACTTCCATTCCACTCCATTCCATTCCATCCCACTCCGTTTCATTCTTTGATATTCCATTCCATTCCATTACTCTCCTCAATTCCATTTTATTCCATTCCATATCATTCTATTCTATTCCATACTTCTCCATTCCATTCCTCTCCATTTCATTGCATTCAACTTTATTACATTCCATTGCATTCCTCTCTATTCCTTTCCATTTCTTTCTACTCCATTCCTCTCGATACCATCCCTTTGCATCCCATGCAAATCCTCTCCATTCCATTTCTCTCCATTCTATTCCTATTGATTCCATTCCATTGCATTCCTCTCTATTCCTTTCCGTTTCTTTCTACTCCATTCCTCTCGATAACATCCCGTTGCATCCCATGCCATTCCTCTCCATTCCATTTCTCTCCATTCTATTCCTATTTATTCCATTCCATTCCATCCAATCCATTCCATTCCTCTTCATTTCACTCCATTCCATTCCTCTCCATTCCATTTCACTATAT
>NW_007023597.1:1987-2922 GCF_000164805.1 Carlito syrichta
CCACACCATTCCCTTCCATTCCTCTCCATTCCATTCCATTCCATTGATCTCCATTATATTGCATTCCATTCCACTATTCTCCATTCCCTTCCTCTTCATTACATTCCATTTCTCTCCCTTCCATTCCACTACTCTGCATTCCATTCTCTTAATTTTCTCTCCATTGTATTCGTTTCCATTACATTCCTCTAAATTCCATTCCATCTTTTTCAATTCCCTTTCGTACTTTACCATTGGATTCCTCTACATTTGATTCCATTCCGCTCCTTCCATACCTCTCCATTCCATTCCTAAGCAATACATTCCATTCCACTCCATTCCATTCCATTCCTCTCCATTCCATTCCATTGTATACCTTTCCACACTTTCCTCTCCATTCCATTCCGTTCCATTCAATTCCTATCCTATCCATTCCTCTCCATTCCATTTCTGTCCACTACATTTTTATTTTCCAGTCAATTCCATTCAATTCCATTACTCTCCATTCCATTCCATTCCTCTGTATTCCTGTCCATTCCATTCTGCTCCTTTCCATTCCTCTCCATTTCATTCTTGTTCATTTCATTCCATTCCACTGCATTCCATTTCGTTCCTTTCATCTCCACTCCATTGCATTCCATTTCACTCCTCTCCATTCCAATCCATTCGATTCCATTCCATTCCTCTCCATTCCATTCCATTCTATTCCTTTTTCACTCCTTTTCTCACCATTCAAATCCAGTCCAATCCATTACTCTCCATTCCATTCCTGTCCATTCCAATCATTCCATTCCATTTCTCTCCATTCCATTCAATTCCATTTCTCTCTGTTCCTTTCGATTAAATTCCATTCCTCTCCATTCCCTCCATGTATTCCACTCCTCTCCATTGCATTCTATTCCAATCCACTCCTCTCCATTGAATTATTTTCCTTTCCACTCCATTCCATTCCATTC
>NW_007023597.1:2942-4032 GCF_000164805.1 Carlito syrichta
ATTCCTCTCCATTACATTCCTCTCAAATCTTTCCTTTCCATTCCACTAATATTCATTCTATTACATTCCCTTCCCTTCCATTCTTCTGCTCCATTCTATTCTGCTCCATTCTATTTTACTCCATTCCATTCCTCTCCATTCCATTCCATTCCACTCCTTTTCTTTCAGTACCTTTCTTCTCCATTCCATTCTATTGTATTCTTTTCTACTCCATTCCTCTCCATTCAATTCCTCTCCATTCTGTACCGGTCTGCATTCCTTTACTCTTTCTTCTATTCATGTCTATTCCATTCCTTTCCCAGCCATTCCATTCCATGCCATTCAACTCCATTTCTTTCCATTCCATTATACTTCATTACATTCCTCCCCATTACTTTTCTGCCCATTCCCTTCCTTTCCACTGCTTTCTATTCCATTCCTTTCGTAAACGTTCCTTTCTTTTCTATTACATTCCTCTCTATACCATTTCTCTACATTCCATTCTATTCCACTTCATTCTATTCCTCTCCATTCCATTCCATTACTCTCCATTCCATTCTTCTCCATTCCATGCTATTACTCTCTACTCCATTCTTCTCTATTAAGTTCCAGTCCATTCCATTCCTCTCCATTCCTTTCCATTCCATTTTATTCCATTTCTCTCTATTTCATTACATTCATCTCAATTCCTCAGCATTCCTCACCATTCCCTTCCATTCCTCTCCATTCCATTATATTCCATTGCTCTCCATTATATTCCATTCCATTCCACTATTCTCCACTCCTTTCCTCTTCATTACATTCCATTTCTCTCCCTTCCTTTCCACTTTTCTACATTCTATTCTCTTAATTTTCACTCCATTGTATTCGTTTCCATTCCATTCCTCTAAATTCCATTCCATCTTTTTCAATTCCTTTCCATACTTTACCATTGAATTTCTCTACTTTTGATTCCATTCCTCTCCATTCCATTCCTCTCCATTTAATTCCTAACCAATACATTCCACTCCATTCCATTCCTCTCCTTTCCATTCTATTGTATACCTTTCCACACTTTTCCTCTCCATTCGATTCCATTCAATTCTATTCTTATCCTATCCATTCCTCTCCA
>NW_007023597.1:4594-6496 GCF_000164805.1 Carlito syrichta
ATCTCTATTCCATTCCACTCCACTCCTTTCCTTTCCATTCCTGTTTTCTCCTTTCTATTACATTCTATTACTTTCTACTCCTTTTCTCTCCATTCTATTCCTCTCCATTCCATTACACTCCATTCTATTAATCTCCATTCCATTCCATTCCCAGCCATTCCATTCCATGCCATTCTTCTCCATTCCTTTCCATTCTATTCTACTCTATTCCATTCCTTATAATTCCATTTCTGTCCATTCCCTTCAATTCCACTGCATTCCATTCCATTCCCCTGCATTCCTTTCCATTCCTTTCACTATCTTTCCTTTCTTTTCTATTCAATTCCTCTTGATTCCTTCCTCTCCATTCCATTTCCTTCCGGGACCTTCCACATCATTCCATTCTTCACCATTACGTTAAAATCCATTCCATACCTCTCCAAACCTTTACATTCCTTTTTATTCCATTTCTCTCTATTCCATTCGATTGAACTTCATTCCTCACCATTTATCTCCATTCCATTCCATTCCTCTCCCTTCCTCTCCACTGCATTCTGTCCCGTTCCATTGCTATCCATTCCATTCCACTCCATTTCAATGCATTCTCCTATATTACATGCTATTGCATTCATCACCATTCCATTCCATTCCACCCCATTCCTTTCCTCTCCATTCCATTCCTCTCCATTCCATTCCATTCTACTCTAATCCATTCCATTTCATTCCATTTCATTCCTATTCATTCATTTCTTCTCCAATCCATTCTTCATTCCATTCCTCTTATTCCATTGCACTCCATTCGATTCCATTCCTCTTTTTTGCTCTGCAATAATTCCTTTCCATTCCATTCCTCTACATTCCATTTCATTCCATTCTATTCGTCATCATTCCATTGCATTCATTTCCATTCCATTTCTCTCCCTTCCATTCCCTTCTATTCCTTTCTTCTCCTTTCCTCTCCATTCAATGCCAGTCCATTCCATTCCTCTCCATTCCATTCCTCTCCATTTTATTAGTCTTCATTCCATTCCATTCCATCCCATTCCATTCCATTCCATTCTATTCCATTCCATTCCTCTCCATTCCATTCCATTCCCTTTACCTCTCTTACATTCCATCCCATTCCTTTCTTCTCCATTCCGTTCCTCTTCATTACATTCCATTCTTTCCATTCCATTCTTCTGCATTCAATTCCCTTTTCTTTCTCTCTATTTCATTCGTTTCATTCCATTCATATAAATTCCAGTCCATATTTTTAAATTCCTTTCCATTCTTTACCTTTGGATTTTTCTACATTATATTACATTCCACTTCATTCCTTTCCTCTCCATTCCATTCCTCTCCATTACATTCCATTGAACTCCATTCCATTCCATTCCTCTTCTTTGTTCTGCAATCAATTCCTTTCCATTCCATTCCTCTACAATTCATTTCATTCCATTCTATTCGTCATCATTCCATTGCATTTAATTCCATTCCATTTCTCTCCCTTCCATTCCCTTCTATTCCTTTCTTCTCCTTTCCTCTCTATTCAATGCCAGTCCATTCCGTTCCACTCCATTCCATTCCTCTCCATTTTATTAGTCTTCATTCCATTCCATTCCATTCTCTCCATTCCATTCCATTCCCTTAACCTCTCTTGCATTCCATTCCATTCCATTCCTCTCCATTCCGTTCCTCTTCATTACATTCCATTCTTTCCATTTCATTCCACTCTTCTGCGTTCAATTTCCTTCCTTTCTCTTTATTTCATTCATTTTCATTCCATTCATGTAAATTCCTGTCCATGTTTTTCAATTCCTTTCCATTCTTTACCTTTGGATTCTTCTACATTATATTACATTCCACTTCATTCCTTTCCTCTCCATTCCATTCTTTCCATTCCTTTCCATTCGACTCCATTCCATTCCTATCCCTCAATCC
>NW_007023597.1:6516-7785 GCF_000164805.1 Carlito syrichta
CTCTCCATTCCATTCCTGTCCATTCCAATCATTCCATTCCATTTCTCTCCATTCCATTCAATTCCATTTCTCTCTGTTCCATTCGATTAAATTCCATTCCTCTCCATTCCTCTCCATTCCATTCCATTCCTCTCCATTGCATTCTATTCCAATCCACTCCTCTCCATTGCATTATTTTCCTTTCCACTCCATTCCATTCCATTCCTCTCCACTCCTTTCCTTTGTATTCCTTTGCACTCCTTTCCTCACCATTCAAATCCAATCCATTCCAATCCTCTCCATTCCATTTCTCTCCATTCCATTCCTCTTCCTTCCATTCTATTCAATTCCTATCCATTCCTTTCCATTCATTTCACTCCATTCCATTCCCCTCCATTTCATTGCATTCCAGTATATTAAATTCCATTCTATTCCACTCCATTCCATTCCATTCCTATCCATTCTATTCCCTTCCAATCTATTCCTCTCTATCCCATTCATCTTCGTTCCTTTGCATTCCATTCCATTCCATTCCTCTCCATTACTCTCCAATCAAATCCATTGCATTCCATTCCTCTCCATTCATTACTATCCATTCCATTGCTCTGCATTCTATTCCTCTCTATTCCACTTCTTTCCACTCTATCCAGTCCATTCCATTCCATTCCTCTCCATTCCATTTCACTACATTTCCTTCCATTCCAGTCAGTTCTATTCCATTCCCTTCCCTTTAATTCCTCTCCATTCCATTCCTCTCTATTCCAATTCATTCCACTCCATTGCAATCCATTCCTCTACATTCCATTTCATTCCCTTTCACTCTATTCAATTCATCTCCATTCCTTTCGTCTCTATTCCAATTCCATTACACTCCACTCCTTTCCTTTCCATTCCTTTCTTCTTTCTATTACATTCTATTACTTTTTATCCTTTCTCTCCATTCTATTCCTCTCCATTCCGTTACACTCCATAATATTAATCTCCATTCCATTCCATGCCATTCTTCTCCATTCCTTTCCATTCAATTCTACTCTATTCCATTCCTTATAATTCCATTTCTGTCCATTCACTTCAATTCCACTACATTCCATTCCATTCCCCTACATTCCTTTCCATTCCTTTCGCTATCTTTCCTTTCTTTTCTATTCAATTCCTCTTAATTGCTTTCCTCTCCATTCCATTCCCTTCCATGATATTCCACATCATTCCATTCTTCACCATTACGTTAAAATCCATTCTATTCCTCTCCAAACCTTTACATTCCTTTTTATTCCATTTCTCTCTATTCCA
>NW_007023598.1:0-719 GCF_000164805.1 Carlito syrichta
AGACACCCTGTATGGGGTCAGTAAGTAATTCAGATAAATTACAAATTGAGTCTAAAGAATCTTGGGTGCTTTTTGCTGCTGATTGGCCACTTATGATGAAGACTCTAAAAGTCCCCCATGACATCTTATGGATTATATCATGTACTTTATTAGATACTACACAGTCTTGGAAATATATTGTATTTATCTGCTCTAACTATTTTACACTTGATCTCTCTCCTCTTAGCAAATATTTAAAATTTCAAATAGTCATAAAAATGCACAGTTTGGTTAGATAGGTTTCCTTTCTTTGTAAGAAATCAGTGAGGAAATAAGATATCTAAAGGAATATTATATAGCAAATGAGAAATGCTTAAAATTAGAAAGTGTACTAAATGATGTTGATCTAAAGACAAAGTGTTTAGGAAAGTCTATAGTTTTTTTTAAGATTACAAAATTTTAATAGCAAATCATTGTCTTATTTTATAACAGCTTTTTGAGATATAAATACTATTCTATTACATACTATATAATTTGCCCATTTTAATATACAATTTATTAATTTGCAAAGTTGTGTAGTGATCATCACTATCTAATTCCATGGTATTTTTTGCCAGTTCAATAAAAAAACCATACACATTAGTAGTTCTTGCCTATTTCTGCCCAACTACCCCAGGCTTGGTATATTAGTCCATTCTGCATTGCTGGGGGGAAAGAAAAACCCTGACACTGGCTATTTA
>NW_007023599.1:0-717 GCF_000164805.1 Carlito syrichta
TCTCTCTCTCTTTCTCTCTCTCTCTCTCTCTGTGTGTGTGTGTGTAAACAGAGACAGAAAGAGTGAGAGAGAGAGAATGATTGATTAATTTTTAAATTTTCAGTATGGTAAATGCTAACATTTGAGGTATCTGAGGGAAGGGTATATAATATTCTTTGTACTATTTTTACAATAGTTGTGTTAATCTGAATGTTTTTCAAAATAAAATGGTAAAGAGAAAATAAAAGAAAAAGCAGGAAAACATTGAGCACAACCCTATGACTCGTGGTCACCTATAGGAAAGGGAGGAGCTTAGGAAGGGGACAGGCTGACTGAGGTCTGTGAAGGTACTGGCCATGTGCATTTCAAAAACAATAGTTTATTCTTATTCGTCACAGACTAAATGCTTGTTTTATGTATTCTTTCATCTGTAAAGCATTTCGCAATTTTAAAATATAGAAAACAAGTATTTGCCATGTTAAGCAGATACCTGGTACAATTCAAGCTTCTTGGGCTTTGGTCTAGGAGATCAGAGAAGGATTCCTTGAGGAGATGACAAGTGGGAATAGGGCTTTAAGGTGTATGCCGCATAACAGGTGCTCAAAAGTGACCCCAGGTAGCAAATGGATTTTGGAGTTAGGAACTCTTAGATCCAAGGATGTTCGATGCTAGCAATGGAGCAATTTGATATGTCTCCATATTTCTTATAACAAAATGGATAATTCGTTCAAAATTTAA
>NW_007023600.1:0-729 GCF_000164805.1 Carlito syrichta
GTGAGACTCCAACTCAAAAATAAATAAATAAATAAATAAATAAATAAATAAATAAATAAATAAATAAATAAATAAATTTAAAGAATAAATTTACAAATGAAATGTTACTATGCATATTGTTATTCATTAACTTTCTCTACTTACCAATATACCACATTAAACTATATAAACATCTTTCTCATTTTTTACATACCTGCACTGTAATTCATTGAAAAGCAGCACCATAATTAATGAAGCCAGCAGCTTATGACCGAACATCAAAGTTTCTGGTTTGCTAGACAATGTTGCAAAGACTATCCTTGTGCATTTATTATTACATATATAATTTAGAATAAATTTGTTCGAGTGAATGGCTGGGTAAACAACTTTGTACATATTATGGTTTTGCTAGATATTGCCAAAATACTACCCTTATTACACTCCCAACAACAGTAAAAGATAGTGACTCTGTTTCCATATATTCTCCAATACAATACATAAACTTTCATCTTTGCCAATCAACCAAGTGAAAAACTCTCATTCTTGTTTTAATTGCATTTCTTTGGCATGAAAGTAATTGAACATCTTCTCATATTTTGTTTGGTTAGTCATGCTTATTTTTCAGAGAAACGCCTATTTATGCCCTTTGCCTTTTTGTATATTAAGAAAATTAATGCTCTGCCTAAATATTGTCCATAGTTTATTATTTATAATTGTGGCTATGCAAAATTGTTACAGTTCTTATTAGAC
>NW_007023601.1:0-815 GCF_000164805.1 Carlito syrichta
AAAAACAGCCCCCACTGTTTCTAATATTTATTTTAATGACTATGAATGTTTGATTAATGTTTGATAGGCACAAAGACTTTGAGTGAGTGGTGCTGCTTAGAGGAAATCAGAAAAAAGGACTGTGTTCCTTGTGGGGAGGCATAGAGAAAAGAGGAAGATGAAGGAGGCGGGATGTGAAAGAGATAAAAAGTTTAGCAGAAATAAGAATGTAGAAGGAGAGATGACCATAGAATTAGGACTCAAAGCAACTTTCAGAACTAACCTTTCCAAATGTCATAGCACATAAAGGAAAGGATGATATCAGCTGACACCTGGATTGGAAATATGTCAATGCAAATTTCCCCAAAATCCTGTATTAGTAACCACATTTGCTGATGAGAAAACATAGATTCTGAGAAATTAAATGTCACACAGTTAGAATTTAATCCTAGGTTTGATTCCAAAGTGCATGTTTTGACTTTCCTTTATACTAAATACTTTCCCTTATTTCATCTTTGTTCAAAACTATTTTATGTGCTCACTATTTAGATTTGACTTAAGAGATGCTTGATGTTTATAATAAAACATATAACTGCCACTGAACGGAAACATATATTTGCATGGTCTTCTTAAAATAAGATCAATAAAGAATGCCAACTAAAATCGAAAGGAGCCGGGCTCGGTGGCTCAGTCTGTAATCCCGCGCCTTTGGGAGGCTGAGGTGAGTGAATTGCCTGAGCCCGCGGGTTCGAGACCCGCCTGGGCAGTGAGACCTCATCTCTACAATAAATCAAAAAATCAGCTGGGTGTGGTGGCGCATGCCTGTAATTCCGGCT
>NW_007023602.1:0-771 GCF_000164805.1 Carlito syrichta
TTTTGATATTGTGGGGTACAGTTTAGGGTTAGGTATACAAATATGCTTCGTTTAGGCACCCTTGAAGTAAAATTTCTTAATAAAATATCAGCAAATAGAATTCAGCTATATATAAAAAGAATTACATATCACGACCAACTAAGATTTATGTCAGGGATGCAAGCGTGATTTAATAGCAAAAATTAACATAATCCATCATATTAACAGGCTAAAGAAGAAAAATCACATGGTCATATTAATGAAGAAAAAGTATTTGACACAAGAAAAAGTATTTGACACAATTCTATACTCTTTCATGATAAAAATTCTCAGAAAAGTAAGATAAGAGTAGAACTTCTTCAGCTTGACAAAGAACATCTCAAAAAGAAAAAAACAGTCAATGTTATATTTAATAGTAAAGTTCAGGGCTGGCCATGGTGGTTCACACCTTTAATTTCAGCACACTGGGAGGCCAATATGGGAAGATTGCTTGAGACCAGGAGTTCAAGACCAGCCTAGCCAACATAGTAAGACTCCATCTCTACAAAAATAAAAATAAAAAGTTAGCTGAGTGTGGTGGCACATGTCTGTAGCCCCAGATACCTGGGAGGCTGAGGCCGGAAGTTGGCTTAAACCCAGGAGGCTGAGGCTGCAGTGTGTCATGACTGTACCGCTATACTCCATCCAGCCTGAGCAACAGAGAAAGATACTCTGTCTCAAAAACAAAACAAGACGGGCTCGGTGGCTCAGCCTGTAATCCCGTGCCTTTGGGAGGCTGAGGTGAGTGAATTG
>NW_007023603.1:0-4070 GCF_000164805.1 Carlito syrichta
CCCCTCCTCCCCAAATGAACCGCCCCCGCCCCCAAGCCCCGACCCCTCCCCATTCCAGACGGGACCCTTCCCCCTCCTGAGACGCCCAGCCCCTCCGTCGTGCAGACCACCGCCCCCAAAACTCACCCCCCCGCCTCCCGCCCCCGGGGGAGGTCAGGGCTGCGGTGGGCGGTTTGGAGACCCCCAGACTCCCCGGGAGCAGCTGCGGAGCTCTGGGGTCGTTTCGGCCCCCTCCCCAAGGCCGAGGAGGGGCGCTGGAGGGTCGCCTCCCCCCGCAGGCCTCGTGCTTCCCGGATTTTTTGATTTTTTAAAAAAAGTTATTCACACCCGAACTCCCCAAAACACAGACCCCCGCCCCTGGGGGGGGGTGTTGATTGATTGATTGATTCATGGATGGATTCATTGATTGGCTGCCCGGGCTGGTAGGATTTTGGATATTGGATGCTTCACTGCGTGAATTATTTTGAGTCTGGGGTCTGCTCGTATGAATTTTTTTTTTTTTTTTTTAACCATCTCTCAATTTTGCTTATTTTTTAAAAATTGGAGTCAGGGTCCCGCCGTGTTTCCCGGCGGGGGGTCGTTTTTACCATTTGGCAGTTTTATTTGCCGGTGGATATTTCTTTGGGTCGGGGGTCTCCCTGGGCTGTCCAGGCTTTTTACCATTTTGTGGTTTTATTGACTCATTCATTGATTCATGTGTTCGAGTCGGGAGTCTCACGGGGTGGTCCGGGCTGGGATGATTTTCTACCATTTTGTCATTTTGTTTATTTATTTACTCATTCATTCATTCATGTCTTATTTATTCGAGTCGGGGGTCTCACTGTGTTGTCCAGGCTGGAACGAGGTTTTTTTTTTTGCCATCCTGTAACTCTATTTATTTATTTATTCTTTTGTTTATTCGAGTCGGGGGGGTGGGGTCTCTCTCCCTCTGTCCCCCCCCCCAGCTGGCGGGCAGGGGTGCGCTCACGGCTCACCCCAGCCTCCCACGTCGCTGGGACGACAGACGCCGCCGTGCCTTGGCGCATTTATTACTATCGTTGTTGTTTTTATTATTATTATTTTAACAGAGATGGGGTCTTGCAATGTTGCCCCGGCGTGTCTGGAGAATTTGCCTCTGGGCTCCAGCCATCCTCCCTCCTCGGCCTTTCTTGGGGGACCATGCGAAGGAAGGTGGGATCTGGCTGCCCGGGCCCGTCTTCGGAGCCCCAGAGAGGTGAGCCCAGGGTGGGGCTCCTTGCAGCCTGGGGGTCTCAGAAGGGAGTCGGGCTTGTGTGCAAGGGTGGAGACGGAGGAAGAGAGAGACACAGAGAGTGACAGAGACAGAGATGGAGAGAGAGACACAGAGAGTGACAGAGACAGAGACGGAGAGAGTGACCCAGAGAGACAGAAAGAGACAGAGAAAGAAGAGAGACAGAGAGACCTGCAGAGAGACAGAGACAGAGGGAGAAGAGAGACAGAGAGACACACAGAGAGAGACAGAGAAGTGAGGCAGAGACACAAAGAGAGACATACAGACAGAGACAGAGAGACACAGAGAGAAACAGAAAAAGAGAGAGACAAAGAGAGACAGAGAGAGACACACACAGAAAGACGGGGGGAAAGAGACACAGAGACAGAGAAAGAGAAACCCAGAGACATAGAGACAGAGACAGAGAGAGACACAGAGAGACAGAAAGAGACAGAAAGTAAAGAGACACACAGAGACAGAGACAGAGAGAGAGACAGAGAAGTGAGGCAGAGATACAACGAGAGACCTAGAGACAGAGACAGAGAGAGACACAGAGACAGAGAAAGAGAGAGACAGAGACACAGAGACACAGAAAGAGACAAACACAGAGACAGAGAGACAGAGAGAGACACAGAGAGACAGAAAGAGAGACAGAGAAAGAAGTGAGAGAGATGCAGAGACAGAGACAGAGAGAAAAGTGAGGCAGAGATACAGAGAGAGACACACAGAGAAAGAGAGAGACAGAGAGAGACTCAGAGACACAGAAAGAGACCTAGAGACAGAGAGACCCACACAGAGAGAGACAGAGACAGAGAGAGACAGAGAGAGACAGAGACAGAGAAAGAAGAGAGAGAGAGACGCAGAGACACTGAAAGAGACCTCGAGACAGAGACAGAGAGAGACACACAGAGCCAGACAGAGAAAGAGACACACAGAGAGAGACAGAGAGAGACAGAGACAGAGAAAGAAGAGAGGCAGACACAGAGACACCGAAAGAGACCTCGAGACAGAGACAGAGAGACACACAGAGACAGAGAAAGAGAGAGTCAGAGAGAGACAAAGAAGAGAGACAGACGCAGAGACACCGAAAGAGACCTAGAGACAGAGACAGAGAGAGACACACAGAGAGAGACAGAGACAGAGAGAGAGACAGGGACAGAGAAAGAAGAGAGACAGACCCAGAGAGGCGAGAGACAGAGATAGGAGAGAGAGAGAGAGAGACAGAGAGTGGAGACAAGTGGCCCGGGCCGGTAGCCTCGGGGACGCCGGGTGCGCACCCCCACCCCCGGCTCATCTTGGGATTTACGGCCTCGGCGGGGAGACCCCGACTCCCCAAAACAAGGAACAAAATAAGGCAAACCCAGGCAGAGCGTCTCTGCGTCTCTCTCCGTCCTCTGTCTCTGTCCCTCTCTGTGTCTCCGCCTCAGCCTCCCCACGGGCAGGGCGGGCAGGCGCGCGCCCCCGCACCGGGCGGATTTCTTCATTTCTCGGTAGAGACGGGATCTTGCCGGGCTGCCCCGGCCGGTCTCGAACCCCGGGGCTCAGGCCTCCCTCCCGCCTCAGCCTCCCAAAGTGCTGGGACGACGGGCACGCACCACCGCGCCCGGGCTGAAATCGTCCTCAGACGGACGTCGCCGGCCGAGGCCCGGGCCCCACTCGGAGAAACGGGAACGGAGAAGGAAAAGGGGAAGAGATACTTGGCTGCCCCAAACCACGGGAAACGCCTTTGTTTTAATGTCGGTTGAAAGCCCACCGCACGGAAATGATTTTCGGCGGCTCTCACCCGAGGGGCGGGGTCGGGGTCTGGGTCTGGGCCTGGGTCGGGGCCTGAATCTGGGCCAAAACCGGGTCGGGGTCTGGGTCTGGGTCTGGGTCTGGGTCTGGGTCAGGGTCAGGGTCTGAGTCTGGGCCTGGGTCTGGGTCTGTCTGGGGAGGGTCAGTCAGGGTCTGGGTCTGGGCCTGGGTCTGGGACTGGGTCTGGGTCTGGGTCAGGGTCAGGGTCAGGGTCTGCGTCTGGGCCTGGGCCTGGGTCTGGGTCTGGGTCAGGGTCAGGGTCTGAGTCTGGGCCTGTGTCTGGGTCTGTCTGGGGAGGGTCAGTCAGGGTCTGGGTCTGGGCCTGGGCCTCGGTCTGGGTCTGGTCTGGGTCTGGGTCTGGGACTGGGTCTGGGGCTGGGACTGGGTCTGGGTCTGGGTCAGGGTCAGGGTCTGAGTCTGGGCCTGGGTCTGGCTCTGTCTGGGGAGGGTCAGTCAGGGTCTGGGTCTGCGCCTGGGCCTGGGCCTCGGTCTGGGTTCGGGTCTGGGTCAGGCTCTGCCTGGGTCGGGTCAGTCAGGGTCTGGGTCTGGGCCTGGGCCTTGGTCTGGTCTGGTTCTGGGTCAGGCTCTGCCTGGGTCGGGTCAGTCAGGGTCTGGGTCTGAGTCTGGGCCTGGGTCTGGGTCTGGGCCTGGGTCTGGTCTGGGTCTGGGTCTGGGGCAGGGACTGGGTCTGGGTCTGGTCTGGGTCTGGGTCTGGGCCTGGGTCTGGGTCTGTCTGGGGAGGGTCAGTCAGGGTCTGGGTCTGGTCTGGGTCTGGGCCTGGGTCTGGGTCTGGGACTGGGTCTGGGTCTGGGTCTGGGTGAGGGTCAGGGTCTGAGTCTGGGCCTGGGTCTGGGTCTGTCTGGGGAGGGTCAGTCAGGGTCTGGTCTGGGTCAGGGTCAGGGTCTGAGTCTGGGCCTGGGTCTGGGTCTGTCTGGGGAGGGTCAGTCAGGGTCTGGGTCTGGGCCTGGGTCTGGGACTGGGTCTGGGTCTGGGTCTGGGTCAGGGTCTGCCTGGGTTGGGTCAGTCAGGGTCAGGGTCTGGGTCTGGG
>NW_007023604.1:0-684 GCF_000164805.1 Carlito syrichta
CCATGATCCCATATTTGGCTGTTTACTTGAGCTCAAACTTCTTCAGGGATTGCAACAGGCTTGGGCTGAGATTGTAAATACAAGGAATACACCTTAAGCTCTTCAGAGGATTGAATAAACTCATCAGATCTTATCCTAATGACTAAAAACTGATGAGACACCATGGTATTGCCAACTCGACAACTTAGAAAATAAATTAGATGTTTAATTCTTAGAATGACATCAACTCCCACTAGGGAGCAAGTGGTCAGGAGAAAGAGTTGGTCAAGCATGGGTAGTCAGGGTTGAATAAAATGCCCTGAATCAGTCAAGAAATTAATTTGCTTCTCAGCCACCTCAATTTCCATCCTTGTGGAGTGATGATAAACCTGGTGCTAGATTTTGTAGAGGTTCCTGTGCCTCTTCAGTTATAGGCCACCATTTCCAAGCTAAGTGTTCCCCATTCCTACAGGAGAAGGCACACTCACTTTTCTAGTGGCCTGCTGTCCACACAGTGGACATAGTCCTGGAGGTTTTGGCTGCTGGGGGCAATAGCACTTCGTGTCCTGGTTGGCTGCATCTATTACAACAGATATTATCACCCTTAGAAAGTTTATTCTTACTGGGTTTCTGTCAAATGGGCTGAGATTTGTGACTGATTGCAACTGCTAATAGGTTTGCCTATCTTTGACCCTACTGCCGCTC
>NW_007023605.1:0-1099 GCF_000164805.1 Carlito syrichta
TCAAATCCTATACACCAATAGGGGAGCAAGAAATTGTGGACATATATATTTAAAGAAACTTCTGCACTCACGCAGTGCTACCTTGTCTCACTGGAATTCAGTTCAAAACATAAGTTCAAAGATGAAAATTTTGTCGAAGGTGGCAGCAGAGCATAAACCAAGAATGGAACCTTCCTCTGCCAGGGGACCTACTGACTACTCGGGTTGCCTGCCCATGAATCCAGCCCTGTTAATGATAGTATCACTATTTTCTGAAATGTATCAGACTGGGTTACAATACTTTTTAGGGCTAGTTTTTTATCCTAATATATATTCCTCAGGAAAATAAGCAAAGATGCAATTGCAATATAAGCATATGTTAAAATAAATGAAAAGACAAATTGCAAATCAGATAGAATCTTGGAGTTAAAGCAAACGAAATTGGCACAGCTTTGGCGGATCAGCAGCAGCAGCCCTAGAGAATAACGACAAGAGCCAGCAGCACAAGATACAGAATGTAAAGAGCTACCCCTGGAATTGGGATGGAAAACCTGAAGTGAGGCAGCACACAGCAGAGCCAAATTGGTTGATCATCATTGGGAGTAACATATGGAGAGAAAGTGATTCCTGATAGACCTATTTGTCAAAAACAGATCCAGAGGCAGAAGTGGGGAGATTAAAACAAAACAGAGTCACCTAGAGAGAAAGATTCATGGGAAGTAATTGAAGTACATTAGCCCTATATCTGGAGGCTGATTGAGTGACTAGGCAAATAGACTGTCAATGGGGTGGGGAGGCAGGGGAACTTTATAATTCACAAGAATTAGTGATAGGAGAAAAAGATTGTGGAGTGCTGTGATTGGGGTGCTGAATTAGGAGCTAGAGCTCACTTTAAATGCAACACATATTAGATTACTGGCTCTTAGTTCTAGCAAGTGTATTTAAGTTGTAAACCATAAGTACGGTGTGTATGAGGCTACTTTTTTCATTCTGTTTAAACAGAGTTGTCCTAAGACTGGATATTGTGACATCCACAGATGTGTGTTACATGGGGACACTGCCAAGAGGATTGGGAAGGAGATAGAAAATGAAAAAACGAATAGGACACATCATTGAGTAT
>NW_007023606.1:0-861 GCF_000164805.1 Carlito syrichta
GTCCTTGGGAGGCTGAGGTGAGTGAATTGCCTGAGCCCGCGGGTTCGAGACCCGCCTGGGCAGTGAGACCTCATCTCTACAATAAATCAAAAAATCAGCTGGGTGTGGTGGCGCATGCCTGTAATTCCAGCTACTCGGAAGGCTGAGGCGGAAGGATCGCTGGAGCCCAGCAGGCCGAGGCTGCGGTGGCCGGGAGCGGCCACTGCACTCCAGTCTGGACGACAGAGTGAGACTCCAACTCAAAAAAAATAAAAAAAAATAAAAAAAATAAAAAATAAAAAAATAAAAAGGAGTCCATGGTCAAAGGAGCTTGGGGAGACCCTTGAAGAGTCAAGCTGCAAATGGAACTATCAAAGGCTCTGAGAAGTCCTGCAGCAAAGGAACCTTGACTTGCTTAATGAAGCATTTTTCTCAATTCCTTTGACCATAGAATTATCATTTGAATGTAAAACTCATTAACACCCACTGACACCCACTTTTCAACCCCTCACCTAGTCTAACTCGTTGTTAAAGGTGACCAAAAAGTCCCAGGTGGCTGGTCAGAGTGGCATGGAGAATGAGCTCTGCCCACCCAGCATCCCAGTCTCTCAGAGGCTCCTCTGAGCAGATGGGCAGGGCCTAGGCTACACTCCCCAAACCCCAGCAGACATGCTGGAGGTTCCAGTCCGGTCTTGCTCGCCCAGTGGTCCCGCTGCCCACCCGGCAGGCAGATGCTGGAGACTACTCACCAAGTACTCAAACTTCACGTCCAGGTACTTCTTGATGGTGAGGCGGGTGTCTGGGATGGCTTTGTTGAGGTATGTGTTCAGGTCTGTCAGCATCTGGAAGAGGAGACTGAGGTAGGTGCTGAGGCCCTCACAG
>NW_007023607.1:0-662 GCF_000164805.1 Carlito syrichta
AAAGACACTGCATCATACAAGGATCCTGTTAGCTTCCTCTTGAAACAGTAACTGAGTTTTATTTATGATTATGAAAAATATCTTCAATAGCTGATTTTTAAAAACAGTATTTTGAATGCTATAAGTTTTCAATTCTTCTCTGAGACCACAACAGAGATTATTATGTGCCATAGACTGAATGATTGTGTCCTTCCTAAATTCATTATGTTGAAATCCTGATCCCAAATGTGATAGTATTTGGAGGTGTTGACTTTGGGAGGTAATTAGTGAGAGCCCTCAGGAGTGGGAATAATGACCTCAAAAGAAGAGGCACAGAAGAGGCAATCTCTCTCTCTCTCTCTCTCTCTCTCTCTTTACCATGAGAGGATATAGCAAGAGGTCTTCTACATGCCAGGATGAAAGCCCTCACCAGGAACCAAATTGGGTGGTACCATGATCTGGGGCTTTCCATCCTCCAGAGCTGTGAGAAATAGTTTTGTTTTCAGCCACTCAGTGTATGGGATATTTGTTTTAGCATCCCCATCTAAGACATATGAAAAAATATATTACTTCCAAAGCAGTGCTTTATTTCTCCATTAGTAATGTGACAAAATTTGAGGAAATGTACTGTCATCAAAATGTGCTTATACTCAAAGAAGAAAGGTTATAGCCTCAAATGAGTA
>NW_007023608.1:0-1236 GCF_000164805.1 Carlito syrichta
TCACTTGTGAAATGTTATATATGCTGAGCAGAAAGCAAGTAACAAGGGTAGGCAGTTCTTTTCTGGCTCTTCAACTGATCAGCTTACACTCGCAAGTGTAGAATAAGATTAGGCCTTTTTAAACATGTTATTATTGGCCTCAGTGCTACCTAACTCCTTTGAAGTACCCAGAGGCAAGATTTGGCTTTGAGAGATCCTATAGCAATGAATTTCATGTGCCTCCAAGTTTCATTATTATCAATTATCAGGTGGCAAATTTTTGGCTTTTTAGAGGTGCTTGTGAGGTTACGTAGTTAACCTTACTATATTTTAGGGTTTAATTACTTAATATATTTAACAACTATGAAATGTTCTTAGAATAAATATCTAAAACGAAGATTAAAGAACTACTATATATAGAACTACTGTAAATTTTTTATATATTTAGAATGATTATTCTATGTTTAGAATGGTTGCTACTCTTTTAATAAACCAGAATCTTATAGTTGGAGCTAGATTCTAATATCCCCATGTAAAACCTAGATAAACTTAAGTCGCCTTAGTCTTCTATTGTAGGCTAGAAAATAGCTTCAGTTGCGCTAGCAACAATATATATATATATATATATATATATATATATATATATATAACTGAAATGTATTAGAGATAACCTCAGCAATGAGAATATTTTTATTTCCCAGTGGTGTGGTAGAACCATTTCTTATCTACTTGCAAGAGTCAGTTGTTATCAAGGATGTTGCAAGCTGGTTGTTAGATACAAATTCTATGAAAGATTAAACTACATAAACATCCAATTAAATAATTATATTAAAACAGAGGTAATAAATACTTAAAATCCATTGTTTTCTATTTATTTCACTACATTTATTATAATCTATACTCTTAAGATTATTTTAATATATTGTGTCTGTGTGGTAGAAATACTATAAAATGGTGTGCAACTGCATTTCTCTTCCCAGCTCTGTATTCAGTGACTTTATATTGGTAACTTGAAATTGGCTATTGATGGTAGTATTTACACCATAGAAACCAGCGAATGCTGCAAATCAGGGCTTGATTTATTTTTTTGTCAGTTGTCTCTAGACTTTAAAAAGTGATGGAGAAAATTCTAATAACGCATATTAAACTTAAAAGTGAGTAGTTTCAAAAGCTGTTAAAATGTGATAGCAGAAAAGAACGAAGAAACTTTTTTTTTTCTGGTAATCAGAAATTGTTATCCAGTTTAGCAAGAGTCAC
>NW_007023609.1:0-655 GCF_000164805.1 Carlito syrichta
GGGTGAATGAGTAGATAGGTAGACAGAAGGGCAGATGGGTAGATGGAAGTGTGGATGGATGGACTCTCAGATGGATGAGTGTATGTGTGTATGGATACTGACCTAATAGATCATGGATGTACTATTAACCCCCCTCTATTGGTCAGTTTCAGATTGTGCACTATAAGTGTGTCAATGCTGCCCAGATCCATACACTGAATTTGCAACTGGATTCTCCTCAGATTCTGTTATTTTTAACAGAAACCTAAACCTTCACCTGGCTGCTTCTGTAGAGACCAAGTGCCCAGGGCTGGCCAGTCCCAGATGACCCACAGGACAGCCATAGCTCCTCTCCTTCCTCCACCAGCTGGCCTCCCATAGGCAACAGGAGAGTTGGAAAAGTTGCATGTCCAGGCCCTGCTTAGTTTCTGTCCTGTACTCATGTCTGCTGGGCTGAGGTGCTGACTGCTGCTGGATAAAGTGGGCTCGTGTACACAACACAGAGGACTTTGCATATCACTGTCCTTGCCTCCCTGGTTTGTCTTGTGTGTGTAGACAATCCCGAGGTCATTAGATCCAATGAGATTCTCTTGGTTTTGTCCTTGTTACTCACTCCAGGGAGAGATGAGCTTCATCAGATGGGACGTGGCTGCTGGCCCCTCCTACATGGGTGCAC
>NW_007023610.1:0-655 GCF_000164805.1 Carlito syrichta
CAAAAAAAAAAAAAAAAAAAGATAAAGCACCAAAGTCAAAAGTCAAAGTCCTCCTTTTTCTCCTGTGACCTCCCTGAGTTGTTGGCTATGCATTGTCCCTTAGAATGCGTTGCCGGTCATGTGTCATAAGCCACAGGAAGGCAAGGATTGTGCTTTTGTTCCCTGTTGAATCCCTAGCAAAGAACACGGTGCCTGGCACATCAATGGAGACAAAAGCATGAGAAAGTGGTTTCTGAATTTAGTTAGAGTCTCACTCGGTCACCCAGGCTGGAGTGCAGTAGCTCAATTACGGCTCACCGCATCCTCGATCTCCTGGACTGAGGCAATCCTTCCGCTTCAGCCTCCTGAGTAACTGAAACTACAGGTGTGCACCACCAAGTCCAGCTAATTTTTTATAGAGAAGAGGTCGTGTTATATTGCCTAGACTGGTCTTGAACTTCTGGGTTCAATCAATCTTCTTGCCTGGGCCTCCCAAAATGTTGGGGTTATGGAATTGAGTCACCGTGCCTGGCCTGAATTCTTCTTCTTAGGCTTCTCTTCTCTCCAGTTGGTGTGTAAGACTCTGGACCATGTGTCCTAGTTATCCTTGGGTCTCTGGTGCCTGACACATAGTAAGTTTTTGCTACATGTGTCTTGTGTGTCAGTGTGCGTCCTC
>NW_007023611.1:0-655 GCF_000164805.1 Carlito syrichta
CCCCAAAAAAAAAAAAAAAAAAAAAAAATGTAGAAAGTCAACTTCTATTAGCAAGGAAGAGTATTCAGGCCCCATGGCCCACAGTATCTAGCAGAGGAACTCACAGATCGAGAAAACCCTCCTACCAAAGAGAACATATCTCAATTCTACAGGAGGCACAATTGACTTAGGTTTCTACATGAATTAAATTCAATTCACAAGCGTTTGTTGAACATATGGTACTGCACGTGCAAGACCCCGTATTGGGTGCTGTATAAAGTAAGACCTGGAACCGAACACAATTCTTCTTTACTTTGTGGGCCAGCTTCCTTAAACCAGCTCCTTCACTCCGCACCTCTGCACGAGCTTGTGTCTTCAGCCTCCAGTTACCGACCTCCCGAAGCGAGGTAGCACAGTAGACATTGGGCTCCAGCAAGGGACCAAGCAGTCAGATCCACCCAGCTGGAACTGACCTCGGAGATGCTGGCTGTGCTCTCGACATTGAAGGCGACAGCAAGGAACCAGGAGTTACACTTTTCTCTCTCCGTGAATTAACAACGACCTCTTCACTTTTCATCTGTTACGTGGAAGATTTATTAGGTACTTACACGATCTGGAGAGAGACTGGTAAACGGAGCAGTCTTGATCCAAGTCACAAAGGTTGCAGTCCAAGGGC
>NW_007023612.1:0-811 GCF_000164805.1 Carlito syrichta
ATAATACTTCACTCACTTGTCTTCTAAGATATCACTATGCCAATTTTCCTCTTACTGTATTAGTTACTCTTTTAATATATTTTGCTGGCTTCTCCTCCTCTTCTCAATTCAAAGTCATTAGCTCAGGCAACCCCTTTGGGTCACCTCCCACCATGGGAGCTTTTCTGTCCTCTCAATAAATCCTGCTTTTAAAAAAAAAATCATTAGCTCTAGTGCTCTAATTCAGATCTTGAATATCTTCTCTATATTCACTCCCTATTTGATCTCATCAGGCTTTAAAAATTAACTATATGGAACTCACTGCATATATCAATGATTCCTAATTTTCTTTCTTTAGTCCTAACCTCTCCCGGAACAGTCTTCTATTTGCCAACCAGGCATCTCCTTTGGATATGTAACACACATCCCTAATTTAAATGTTTAAAACCAGATCTACCCAAATCTTTCTATAGAGTACCCCATTACAATAAATGGCAACTCTTTTATCCAGTGGTTTAAGCCAAAAACATTGTAATGATGCTTGATGCTTCTACTTCACTCATATCATTACCCAAACCATTAGCTAATTTGTTGATTCTACCTTTAAAAAACATCCGGGAGACGGGGCAAGATGGCGACGGCATAGGTGAACTTGTGAGATTCTCTGAACGGACCAAGACTGCAAACTGCTGAATAGACAGACTGTAAAACAGAGGGAAAAGTGAACAAAACCAGAAGACCCTCATAAGGAAGAACAGGTCATTGCAGAAGAGAAATAAAAGCAACCCCACCTTCCCTCAAAAACAGAATTGAAGAGGGGGAGGGAAAGGGG
>NW_007023613.1:0-878 GCF_000164805.1 Carlito syrichta
GAGGAGAACTGATGCCGTTGAGTACGCTCATGAATCCTCTCAGGTAACTCCTGATGAACTGAGTTCCAGAGAGCAATATTTAAGCCATCCTGGTAACCTCCTGCCAACACCAACATGTGAAATAGCTAAAGACCACCCTTAGGAAGCTTGTTTTCAAACAATGGTATATATCTCTAATTTTTAAAAATGTTAACCTCTTTAGTGATCAGGACCTTAGTTAAGTGACACCCCCCCACCCACAGGTGCCTCAATTTCCCCATATGGAAAATGGCTGTACCATTTCCAGTCTTGTATTTCCTATAAGGCACACACTGCCATATACTTCCTATGTCTTTTGCATAACAAAAATACTCATTCCCCAAAAGCTCTGAATTGGGCCCACAAGACAGAGTCCAAGACTACCAATTTATAAATTTCTCAAAGTCTAGACAAATGGGAGGGGAGAGGAAGGAAACAAAGAGAAACTTTAACTGCAGAAACTCCTCTCAACTTGCTGGGACAGAGAGAGAGGTTGAATGACAATGGGTTTGAAGTCTTTGAAAGTACAGTTTGCTAAACTGTATCTACATCTCTCTCTCTCTCTCTCTATATATATATATATATCTCCATCTGAAATTAGAGATCACTAGACAGAAAAATATCACTCAGATATTAAAAATAAACTATGCAAGGGTTGGGACCATGACATTTTGCTGAGGTTCAAGTACAAATAAGCAAACAAAATGGCATGGTACTCTTGCTTTTTAGTAGCTGAAGAGAACAGGCACTGTTGTCTGCATAACTGCTCAACCCAACCCTTCATATAAAACATTTTTGGGGGGCCGGGCTCGATGGCTCAGCCTGTAATCCCAGCACTTTGGGAGGCCGAGGTGAGTGGA
>NW_007023614.1:0-641 GCF_000164805.1 Carlito syrichta
TCAAAAGGAAGCAGGAATCAATTATAACCTGAATTAGTTTCCTCATTCTCCCTTTCTCCACTCATTATTCCACAATTCATAAATGTTTTGAAGGCTTACTGCTGCAGCTGCAAAGGATTGTGGATTGTCTGATGAAATGTCAGGTACCAATCTTAGTATTAATATTGTGTGCTTGACTTTAACTGGGTCCCTCACACTGTTCTTGGGAAGTACATCTCTTAAAAGAAAGATGATATGCTTTGCAATATCCTTTGCCTGAAAACTGGGCACAAGAAATACATGTTTTCATATATTATTTGATGTTGAAGATGGGAATAATTCTGCAATTGTCCAGCAAATTTTAAAAGATATTTCAAGGAAATAAACAGCAGTTAGTCAATTCCAAGAGTAACCCCATTGCTAAAGAACATTATGAAGAATCATGTATTACTAGATTATATTTTTCCAGGACCACAGAAATAGTATAAGTTCCTACTAATCATACCTCTTCACTATGGTGTTCTCCCCAAAATAGTAAGTGAAAAATACTAATGATTTCTATACTTGTGCTGAAATTCTGAAAGCAATGCCTACAGAAAAACAAACAAACAAACAAACAAACAAACAAAACACTATAGTTTGACAGCAGTTTAGGTTAAGAA
>NW_007023615.1:0-637 GCF_000164805.1 Carlito syrichta
GCATTAAAAATTGAAATGAGGCTCTAATAGATAGCTACATACCATAAATTTCACTTTAGATGCAGAAACAGAATCTACTAGAACATAAAATTCATAGACATGAAGGTTCCTGAATCCAGATTTCTTTCAGTTCTGCTGCTTCATAAGTATTCCTTGTGATTTTTATTATACTTTAAGAAAGGAGAGGTGTAGAAATAAGAGATTTTAGTGTGATAAATAATACCACAACCCCCCAAAATAACCATGTCTTAACTTTATAGCTAAAGAATGCCACCTTCTATGCAAAAAAACCCAAAAAACTTGTGAAACATGACTAAGTTAATAATTTTAAGATCTGGAGATTATCCTGGATTATCTGAGAGAGATCAATACAAGTCTTCTCATATTAGGAGGTAGGATGGCCACAGTTAGAGATAAAGATAGGACAACTGAAATGGATACTGATGTGATAGAACAAGGGAGCACAAAGAAGAATGAGAGAACATCTAGAATATGGAAAACCAGAAACTGAAATTCTTTCCCCTGGAGCCTCCGGAAAGACTCTTGCCCTATTGATACCTTTGATTTTAGCTCAGTGAAACTTCTACCCTGCAGAACTGTATGGTGAAAAGTTTGTGTTGAAGGCAATAAGGCTATA
>NW_007023616.1:0-641 GCF_000164805.1 Carlito syrichta
ATTGACATCTACATCTTAGTAGCTGTTTTCCATTTGTTCCATCTGTTCTTGTTTTATTTTTCTTCATTTTTTGCCTTCTTTTAGATTAATTGAATTTTTATGATTACATTTTATCTTCACTATTGGCTTATTTATACTTCTCTTTTTATTTTGTGTGGTTGTACCTAAGGTTAACAACTTATCTTTTTAATCAATTAAATGCTACTTTAAATTAATATTGTTTTCCATCATATGTAATCTTAGGACCTGACAACAGTATACTTTTAATTCCCATTCCTTGTGCTGCTGCCATTTATGTTACAAATGCACAACAAATGCTATTATACTTGCATCAGTCAGTTACCTTTTAGAGCAATTAAAAAAAGAAAAATGAATTTTATATTGCCTTTATTTATGCTATTTTCAAGTCTCTTCATTTTTTTTATTGTAGATCCAAATTTCTGTCTAAAATCACATTCCATCTGCCTAAGGAATTTCCTTTAACATTGCTTATAGTGTAGATCTGCTGTTGATGATGGTCTGCTGCCTAGTTGTAAGCCTGAAATAGTCTTATTTCCCCTTTGTTTTTTGTTTTGTTTTGTTTTGTTTTGTTTTGTTTGAGTTGGAGTCTCACTCCGTCGCCCAGGCTGGAGTGCAGTGGC
>NW_007023617.1:0-926 GCF_000164805.1 Carlito syrichta
ACTATGAACTTCACAGCAACTTGGATGGACTTAGGGACTATAATACTGAGTGATCTATCACAGAAACAAAGGACAGAGTACTACATGTTCTCACTTATAAGCAGACCCTGAACAATTATAATAATACTATAAGAAGGGGATTGGCAGTAGTGGGAAATTGTCAGGGGAGGCACACCTCATCAATAAGTGTACCTGATATCAAACCAGGTGAAGTGGGGACCAAAGTGAGGCCCAAACTTTATCTACACAATGACTATTTATATAACTTACCCTGAGTTACACACCACATCTTTAAAATAAAAATAAAATTTAAAGAAACTAGCCTAGACATAGGTTTTTTTTCTTTTTTCACTGCTTCTTTTTATCTCAATCCACACCTATATAAAACATTCAGACATTATTTGAACTGATTTCAGTCCTCTATGAATAAATTTTCTTCTTCTTCTTCTTTTACAAATATTCCAACCACACATTTTGGCGAAGCAGACATACATGCTTTGATTTATAATTAGGCAGCAGTTTCAAAAGGGAGGGGCGGGTGATCAACTTTTTAGCCATCTAATCTTGAGTAAAGATGTCTGGCTGTTGGGAGCCAACATCTATAGCTACATGGCTGAGGCCTGTAAAGGCCCATCTGGAAGATAGCCTCTGACATAGGATATCAGTTATACCTATGATATTGGCGTGTGATTGGTGACCAGTGTGCATACATGGCAGTAAAACTTATAAGTGAATCTCAGTACACTTGATGGAAGGTGCATGGCGGAATTGTTTCTGTCTTTCTAAGTTTAGCTTCTTTCTAGATATTTTTTTACTTCTATTTCCTGGTAGACTGGGTAGTCCTTGTTCCCGAAAGCTGTTTCCCCTAGGGCTAAGATTAGAAACTAAATTACCATGATAGTTCTGTCCCCTGCCCCTAGCCAGGG
>NW_007023618.1:0-1476 GCF_000164805.1 Carlito syrichta
GAGTTGGTAGCACAGCCCAGTCTTGTAGGTTGCTTTGTTCCGGTGTCCTCCACATGTAGGTACCAGGCTGAGAATCTGCCCCTAGTTCCTGCTGGCCTGGGCTGAACCTGTCCCCAGCTCCTCTGTGTAGTGTGTTTTTAGTTTCGGGGATTCCTTGTTGCTCCTCTGGCCTCCCTCTCTGCCCCTCACTATGACCTGCTTCAACTCTGTGCATGGAGGCACTCCTCTGCTATTTGTGAGCTTGCCTGTGCAGTCTTACATTTTATTTCTCCCCGGTTTGTATTTGGAGATAAAACGAGACACTTCCAGCATGGGCTGACTCTTTCACATTGACCCATCAGTCTTGGAATCCCTCACCAGTCTCCCATTGCCCACTCTCTTATTGCCTACTTGGCAATGGGAACTCAGAGCACAGGCTTCCGACCCTGGACCCATCACCAGCCAGCTCATGACTATGGGCCTTTGGTTCTGTTAGGGAAGGGAATGAGGACAATGAGTGGGAGAGGATGCTCATGTGGGGTCTGGAAGAACAGCTTCACCCCTCATGCAAGCAGGGGCAAGAGATAGCCTCAGTCATGGGAAGACTGGAGAATTCCAAGCCAGAAGTAACTAGGTTGTAGTCACAGCTTTGCTTCTATCTGACTGTGTGGTCATGGGCAAACCTTAATCCCTGGGACTTCAGCTTCCTCATTAGTGCTGTGGGACAGCTATGTCTGTTGCCCCATGATGGGGTGAGGGTGTTGCCAGGAACTTGTGAGGTAGTGTGCATAAAAAGCACTTTTCAAATATGAAGCCCTGTATGTATGCAAAATTTTATTATTTGGTACAGTCTGAGTCCCCTGTGAAGCATATTTGGAGACATAATGGAGTGTCCAGGATGTTTTTAGGGAGTGGTGCTGTGGATAGGGGGAAAGGAAGTGGGATGAGTCAAGGGGGAAGTTAAACTGCAGTGCAGGCCCACAGCCGACCCCACAGGAAGCTCTAGTCATCCTTCACAGGGCTGAATGAGTTGGGCCTATATTTTTCCATGTCAGTGGTAATGGGCAGGGCAGAACCATGGTGAGGGGCTCCCTACCTGAGGCTCTGCCTGATGCAGACAGCCCTCCACTGTGGCAACGAGTCTTTCCTTGAAGAAGGATGTGGGTGGTGCATGTCCATGCCCACCTCTTCATTGTTGTTAATGACATGTCACACCTAAGCATCAGGCTGCACTGGTCAAAGGCTGTATCATACAGGGTTTTTTGCCATTCCTGAACTATCTGTCAACTCTTCTGATAAGCTGGTGGTGCTAGTCTTTAATTTCTGAGAAAAGAATGAGAAATTTCTTCTTTTGTTTGCTCTGAATCCCAGAAGACTATCCCACTTGGCTTTGCCTTGGAGTGAAATAAACTCTAGAGTCAGGACATGAAACTAATGAATTTAACCAAGTGAATTTACGTACAACAAACACTCCATGGGTATGCCTGCAGTGTACAC
>NW_007023618.1:1874-5364 GCF_000164805.1 Carlito syrichta
ATATATATATATATGCAGTTGGGTGGCTTATGAGAAGTCAGCTTGCATGTGTAGACAGCATTATTTATCCTTTCAGCATTATTAAGCATGTGTAAATGTGCCAGGCCCTGTGCTGGAAGTTGGGGAACAAGGATACAAAGGGGGGACACAAAAAAACCAGAATTTGTTAATAAAAACTGTGTTTATTCTTTTTTTTTTTTTTGAGTTGGAGTCTCACTCGGTCGCCCAGACTGGAGTGCAGTGGCCGCTCCCGGCCGCCACAGCCTCGACCTACTGGGCTCCGGCGATCCTTCCACCTCAGCCTTCTGAGTAGCCGGAATTACAGGCATGCGCTACCATACCCGGCTGATTTTTTGATTTATTGTAGAGATGAGGTCTCGCTGCCCAGGTGGTCTTGAACCCACAGGCTCAGGCAATCCACTCACCTCAACCTCCCAAAGGCACGGGATTACAGGCTGAGCCACCGAGCCCGGCTTGTGTTTATTCTTACATGTTTAAACATCATTCATCTTCAAAGTACTCTTCCTTTGATGCAATACACCTAGCAAGACATTTTTTCCACTGCTCAAAACAGTTTTTGAACTTGTTGATTTTGATGCTTTTCAGTGCTTCTGCAGTTTTTTGTTTTATCTCTTCCATCTGGGCAAAACGATTACGTTTGAGAACTTTTTTCATCTGAGGAAAGTAAAAAAAGTCTCTTGGGGTAAAATTGGTGAATAGGGAGGGTGGGACACAGGAGTCATGCCACTTTTGGTAAAAAACTACTGAACACTCAGCGTTGTTTGAGTAGGTGCTCTCTTAAATCACCCATCAAGAAATTGGCAAATGTTTTGGAAAAAAAACTCCAAAAAAATTCACTGCATTCAAATGCAGCCTCTCACAACACTAGCCAGTGGGTTCCTAGAACACTTACCTAGTGGGGGAAGCCTGTACTACAAAGGGTCTGCCCTCCAAAGATAATTGTTTTTGGGGGGGTTCCTCTCATAGATAAGATGTGGTTCCTGCTTCCCAAAGATTATCATCTTGTGGGAAGGCAGATATCACAATATAGGTGTCTAGGGGTACAGTTAGGTAGGCAAATTGACAGAGGGAATACTCAAATAAGACTGGGGGAGCAGTAGCTGATAGGGGCCTTTCCCCGGGCAGAAGACCCTGGCACTGAGTCCTGGTCAGGCAAAGATGATGGGAAAGGGTGAGCGAGACTTTCACACAAACAGAGAAGTGACTGGTAAGAAGGTCATAGGAGTAAAAGCAAAGGGAGGGTCAAAGGGCAGAAGAGAAATCCCTTCTATTTCATCGAAGGTGTGTGAACTTTCTCGTTTAGAGGGGGTGGCACAGTGAGTCACATTTTCATGTCAGGGACATATTCTGGCAGTGGTGAGGAAGTGGATGGGGGATGATGTATTGTAGGGCCTGGCTCTGACCTGTGCATGTGTTTGTGAGGATGTATACACATGTGATTATGTGTCTGTGCATCTGAAGCTGTGCACCAGGTATGCTGCCCACATGGACTCGCTTCCCACTTCCACCCTCTGGCCTTGGCAGCTAAGTGGGCTCTTGGGGCTGGTTGTCCTGCTGCTGACTCATGGGTGAGGGGCATGCTGGGGGAGCTGGTCAGGGGCAAGTCAGCAGGTGCTTCCTCCAGGGCCACAGGCACACCCCTCCCACTGGGCTGACAGTGAGGCGAATGGTGGACAGTGAGAGATTGCTGCCTTCCCCAGCCAGTCTTCCTGGATCACATGACCCTGTCTGTGCAGAGTGCCCTGGCTTTGTGTGGGTGGGGCTGGGCTAGCCCAGCCAATGCCTGTCCCTATGTGTCAGGGTAAGGGGGGAGACAGACTGGAGACAGGCTGGAAAGAGTCACCATGCCTCCAGATCTCCCTTTCTGCATCATCCCTCCCTCTGGCACCTACTCTTCAGGACTTGAGACCATAGGTTTTAAAGTTAGTTATCTAATAGTATGCTCTAACTGTGCTACCTTGCCTTTTGAAAAGTTGTGACAAGTACAAGAAATCATCGATGACATTTCTTGTGTTCCGTAATGTAGACCATCAAGGAACAAAAGGCACTTGGTTTTTAATATAAGTCCTGGGAACAGTATGGTGAGTAGTTACTAACTTGGAATTTAGAGTTCAAATATCTGGGTTCAGATCTCTGCACTTATTGACTACAGAAGCCATTCTTTCTGTGTGTCAATTTTTTCATCCATAAGACACACTTAATCATAGGATTAAGTGTGCAAAGTGCTTCGAACAATGTCTGATGTATAATTACCATCCACCTATAAGCTTTAGCTTTTACTATCTGGGTTTGAGTCCTTTGAGGCCTATCCCTACCTCACTTGACAAAAAGTTATGACCTCTTTGGGCCTCCAGTGGAACCATCTGCAAAATGAGCAGTGGGCCAACCTTTTAACCCACAAGGGACAACACCTGTCCCCACCAACTGGTTCTTCTTCCCTAGCATGGATCTTTGGTTTTAGAAGATTTTGCTAGGCAAAATTCATTTGTTAAATAATAATCTGCCTGATCCTAATCCAGGTGAAGTGAGGTCCAGTGGGAGGCCCAAAGCTTCACTTGTGCCTAAACCAGTTCTGTGTGCATTCCTGACTTGTACCCCACAACTTTAAAACAAACAAACTACATGAATCTTTCAGGATTCTCTTGGGCTTTACAAAATGTGAGGAAGCTCATGGTGCTCCTTTCTGAGAACTCCTTGATCAGGTAAGACAATGCTCTTTCCGAAAATGCCAGCTTCAAATACTTTCATGTCCTCAGCAAGGGACAAAGGACTTCAGACATTTCTGGGCCACAGAATAGGTGAATGTGGATCTGAACTAGAAGGTGCTTTTGGAGTGCTCTGGGTCCCTGGTGCCAATGTCTCTCAGGTTATTGTTCTGAGCAGCACATATTCCAGTCAAGTTCAAAGAAAGAATTGTTCTGACTCCCTGACAAGGATACACCTTATGCTTGGAAAATCCCAAAACAAAGTATTATGGCAGGGGGAAGTCATTTTTATGGTAATTGATTTTTTTTTGTTTTGCTGAGTTACATTTGCTAATACTTTCTATATATTAGCTCTTAAAATTTTCAGAATATTCTTCCAAGGCAGTTATTATCATCTACATTGACTAGATGTTGAAACTGTGGTCAGATCACAGACAACTGGGGAAAGGAGAACCTATTCAGCAAATATTGCTGAGAAAACTGGCTGACCACATGTAAAAGATTAAAACAAGATCCCTACCTGTTGGGAGCCAGCCTTGGAGGCCCGCCTGATTGACAGGGTCCTGGGGGGCCAAAGACCCCGGGCCACAGGGCAAGCCTGGGAAGCTGAGGCCCTTCTGTCTTCCACCTTTGCTGTTTGGTACTACTGAAGAATTCTGTGCAGTCGTGGAAGAAGAAAATGGCATATTTACATGAAGTACTCACAGCTAACCTGGAAATGTCATGGTTTATTTTTCCATTTCCCACTATGCTGTTTGGCCTGT
>NW_007023619.1:0-828 GCF_000164805.1 Carlito syrichta
CCAGCTAGCCAGCTCACTTAACTAGCTGACTTAACAAGGCAGCCAGTCGGCTAGCCAGCTAACATGACTAGCTAACTACCTAGCTAGGCAGCTGGCAAGCCAGCTGAGTTAACTAGCTAGCTACCTACCTAGCTAGCTGGCTAGCCAGCTGACTTAACTAGCTAGCTACCTAGCTAGCCAGTGGGCTAGCCAGCTGATCTAGCTAGCTGACTTAACTAGCTAGCCAGCTGGCTAGACAGCTGACATAACTAGATGACTTTACTAGCTAGCCAGCTGTCAAGCCAGTTGTATAATTAGCTTGATGCGTAGCTATCCAGCTGACTTAAATTGTTAGCTACTTAGCTGGCTAGCTGACTTAACCTACTAGCTAACTTAACTCATTAGCTAACGAGCTACCAGCTGACAACCAGCAGACTTAACTCGCTGCATAATGAGCTATCCCCATGACTCAACAAGCTGGCTAACGAGATAATCAACAGACTAAACTGTCTGGGTAATGAGCTAGCCAACTGAATTAACTAGCCAGCTAACAAGCTACACAGCTGACTCAACTAGCTGCCTAACAGTCTAGCCAGCAGACTCAGTTAGCTGCCTAACAAACAACCCAGTTGACTCAACTAACTGGCTAATGAGCTAACCAGATGACTCAATTAACTGACTCAACTAGCTAGCTAAAGAGCCAGCCAGCTGACTTAACTAGATGACATAACTTAGTAACTAACCCTAAACCTAACTAGCTAGCTCACTGACTCAACCAGCTGACTTAACTCGTTTGCTAACTAGCTAACTAGCTGACTCAACCCACTAACACCACCTGTTAGCTAACAG
>NW_007023620.1:0-634 GCF_000164805.1 Carlito syrichta
CTAAAGGAGGAAAGGCAGATGGACAGGGATGGAACTGTCTCTGAGTAACTCTGGGGAATCCATCCTGCTGTTCTGGAAAGCCCCAGGAGAGAACAGCCCTGTGACCCTAATCCCACCTCAGCATGCATTCCTGAGTCCTTCTCGGGCTCACCTGAAGCCTCCTCACCAATCAGGCCTTGTAGGACGGAGACTACAGCCTTCTCCATATAAGCCCTGTGCCATGCAGCCCTTACCTTGGGGTGCTAGACCAGGCTAGGCTCAGGCAAGTTGTTCTGGGATGCAGGGCTCTTGACACTGTCACTATGATGAACCACACCACACACGGTGCCTCTTCCGTTTAAATGGTGTCCAGTCTTCACATACACGCCAACAGATGACAGGTGTCACAAGAGCCACAGTACATGCCTCATCTAAAGTGTATGCTCTGCTTGGTTCACACATGGGAGTGAGCTTGTGAGGAACCAGAACCACCACTGGCGTCAACACTCTGCCTCTGGAACACATCCAGACCATCCGCCACCGCGCCTCCTGGCTGCCTGCCCCACCAGGCCCGGGTCTAGCACCTGTTGGGAGCCAACATCTATAGCTACATGGCTGAGGCCTGTAAAGGCCCATCTGGAAGATCGCCTCTGAC
>NW_007023621.1:0-686 GCF_000164805.1 Carlito syrichta
TGATATGTAAGGGTCAGAGTTGCCTTTCCATGGGGCTATGGTTTCGCATCCCCAGGCAGCGCAGTGAAGCTGCTGGGGTTTGTGGCAGTGTTGTTCTCCCATGTCAGGGCAGAGATAGAATTTGACATTTTTAAGTTGAATTTCGTCTTCTAGGCTGCCATAACTACATCCCCATCCTCTGGTTGAAAAGCCTCCCCATCCCTCTGGGACGATGGACAGGCTGGGCCATAATTTGCAGATATCAAAGTTAAATACTGGCTGCCCGTGTCCAAGGTATGTGGAGACTACAGTTTGTGTAGCGGCATTTATTATTTTCCAAGAAAAGTTACCTGGTGCATAATATGGGTGAGGTTGGTAAGTTTGAGTTAACAGAAGGATTAGAAAGAAGTGGGTAGTGATTTTGAAGGTAAGACTGGGGGTTATTTTGGTAGCTAAAGAAGGCATTTGATAAGGACAAAGCTTGTGACGATTAGGAGATAGGTAACGGCGAACAGAATTTTTGCCGCAGACGGCCAGCTTGTGAGTGCTGAGCAGGTGAGTAATATAGTAAGTAGGATGGCGACGAGGCCAAGAAAGGAGAGGGGTCAAGGGTCACAGGTTTTCTGTGTTGTATCCAGGATGTTGGTTTGGATTTGGGTTGGGATGAGTGGTGAGTCGAGACAGGCGAAGTTTAAGTGGTTGGTCTG
>NW_007023622.1:0-618 GCF_000164805.1 Carlito syrichta
CTGCCTTGACATAAACACACACACACACACACACACACACACACACACACACACACACATATAATTTAAACATTTTTTCAGGATGTGGAGCATATTGAATTAATTATAATAAAGCATGATTAGTATAAGTGATAAATGATATTTCTCCAGTTGTACTTTTTAATCACATCAGATGTGGTAGTTCATAATATACATTTTAGAAGTTTCTAACCGTAGAGTACTGCTTTCTGTAACCCTACCCCCAAAAAAGGAATTTAAATATCCAGGACAACTTTGTTTTCAGAGATGGCTGTTACAAAGCACTATCTTCTTTCTGCAAAAGTTTGCAAAAAGCATGATTAAAAATAACAGTGCCCCTGACAGTATCTAAACCCTTCTACATTTTGACACAGAATAACCACCTACAAATCTTGAAATCCTGACCTATAAAAGAAAGATTAGTCTTGCTGTATGGATCTAGGGAATAGATTTAAAACAAAAGTAGGAGGCGAATTTTAGCTCAAAAGAAGATAGAGGAAGAGAAAGAAAAAGAGGAGGAGGGGGGAGAAAAAAAACTACTTTAAAATAGCTAGGTTGATTCTTCCAATCCATGAGCATGGGATATTTTTCCACTTGTTC
>NW_007023623.1:0-615 GCF_000164805.1 Carlito syrichta
CAAAGGATGGCTAGTCACTGTGATCATGATAACAGATGATGGTTAGTCACTGGTGCATTCATTATGGTGGTACCCATCACAAAAGAGAGGTAGTCACTGGGATACCTAACACAGGGGAGGCAAAGATATTGATGCAGCTATCACAGAGAAAAGACATTCACTGACCTTCACAGAAGAGAGGCAGTAACTGGGGTATCCATTAGGAGGAGATCCAATAGCTTGATCCATCAACTCATCGGAGGGCTTGTGACTTGGTTCGCCTAATGTGGAGCAGGTCCAGTTACTGGAGCGTACATCACAGAGGAGGGTAGTCACTATGGTATCCACTATAGGGGATGGCCGGGAACAGAAGTACCAATCATAAAGGTGTTGCAGACACATAAGCATCCATAATAGTTAGTCACTGATGTACCCATTATGTAAGAGACCCAGTCACTGGGGAAGCAAGCACAGAGGAAACTAATCATTGTGGCACCTGTTACCAAGAAGGATCATTCACTTGGGTATTTTTCACAGGTTACTGTTAGGGTTAGTTTCTGGGACACCCATTACAGAGAAGGGTCAGTCACTGGGACAACCACTTAAGAAGGGGCTCTATCACTGGGGCACCACTCA
>NW_007023624.1:0-668 GCF_000164805.1 Carlito syrichta
TAACTAGCTTGAAAACAAGTTATCTAGCCTTCTAGCCAGCAGACTTAACTAGCTAGGTAAATGGCTAGTTAGCAGGCTAGCTGACTTAACTAACTAGTTGAATAGCTAGCAGACTAGCTGGCTGACTTAACTAGCTAGCTGGCTAGCTAGCTGACTTAACTAGCTGAGGAAGTAGTTGGATGGCTAGCTGGCTAGTTAGTTGACATAATTAGCTATCTACATGGTGGGCTAGATGACTAGCCAGCTGGCTTAACTAGCTACCTACCCGGCTGGCTAGCTAGCTAGGCAGCTGGCTAGCTAGCTAGTGGACTGGCCGGCTGGCTAACCAGCGAGGTTAAATAGCCAGTCGGCTGGTTGGAAAATCGGGGAGCCAGCTGGCTTAACTAGCCAGTCACCCTCCTGATCAGCTGGCTAACCAGCCGGTTTAACCAGCTGGCCACCTACCCGAGCAACCTGCTAACCAGCCGGCTTAACTTGCCAGACACCTAGCTAGCCAGCTGGCTAACCAACTGACTTAACTAGGTGAATTAACTAGATAGCCATCCGGATAACCAGCAGGCTTAACTAGCTAGCCACCTAGCTAGACAGCTGGAAAAAAAGCTCACTTAACTCGCTGACTTAACTAGCTAGCCAGCTGTCTAGCCAGCTGACTTAATTAGTTAGCTACC
>NW_007023625.1:0-692 GCF_000164805.1 Carlito syrichta
GGCAAGAGAGAAAGCAATAAAGGGAGATACTAAGTTTAAAAAAACTTTTTAAAACCAGCTTTCATGGGCACCAGTAGAGTGAGAACTCACCCATTACCACCAGGAAAGCACAAAGACATATTCATGAGGGCTCTGCCTCCATGACCCAAAACCCTCCTACTAGGCTCCACCACCAACATTAGGAATCAGATTTCAACATGAGAGTTGCAGGAGTCAAATATCCAAACCATAGCATCACCTTAAATTACTTCCTCAAAGAATCTAAAATTGGAAATCTGGTTTGCTAGTTCAGCCTTTCCATAGGATCTATTTACTGTCCAATATACCACATAATTTAACAACTTGGACACAATGCTTATTGCCTGTTTTCCTCAATTAGAATGTGAATTCTATGAAAAAAAATTTTTATATTCTGTGCAATCACATATCCTATATATAGAAATGTTCCTCGCCCACAAAAGGTAAACAATACATATTTGTTGAAGCACTGAACAAATATGACAATGCAGATTTTCTGTTCATTTACAACAACTGTATACTCTAACTCTATTCATTTGCTGCCTCTTCTTTCAATTTAAGTACCCTCAGAGTGATCAGAAATAAAAAGGAATTATATTTTGAATAGAATGTGCTTGGCCTTCTTCTTTCAGTTATTAGTTTTTTTGGTTTTTTTTGAGTTAGAGTCTCACTCT
>NW_007023626.1:0-832 GCF_000164805.1 Carlito syrichta
CCCCCCCCCCCGTGCTCATTGATCTGTAGGATTTTTTATATATGTTGGGAATATATCCTTTGTCAGATATAAGCATTGCAGTTGGGCTTGCCTTTTCATTCTCACATTAGTGTTCTTAATTAACAAAATAAACTCTCATAACTTCTAATTTTGCCTTGAATCCTTGGATTCTTAGTATTTTCTTTCTCCCAGACTCACTGAACAAGAAGATAAAGAATTTCCATTATGTATCCAGAGAGCTTGAAAATCTATAATGGAAAAACCTTAGGGATCTTCTGACTCAATTCCCTGGGAATTTCTTTTAGGAGACAAGAAGCCAGAAAGGATGGGCATCTTTCTCCTGGTCCCAGAGCCGGTGAGTAGCAGAGTTGAGATGAAAGCTGGGGTTCTTGTCTCCTGGCTCACACATTCACTGTTTCATACACTTGGAGTGGGGGGAGCAGAGTCTCCATGGGAAGTGACAGCACAGTTGTTAATCTGCATCTACATCAGTAAGACTTAGAGTGAACCCTTCCTGGCCTAGCTTCTTCTTATCCCTTAAAAGGAGCAGCAGGATATTGAGAAAACTCTCATATGCATCACTAAGCCCTGTGAGGTTGTGTACAGCGTGATAGCTGCATCTCCATTCTAAAAATAGCTAGGAGTTATTTGTGTTGGCAAAAACTTGAGTCAATACGGTGAGATGGTGAATTTAACTCTACCACAGTTTTGCTCTAATAAGTAATTGTGCTCTAGCAGAAACCCTGATTACCCAAAGTGGTTGGGAAATTATAAAGTCAAAGCAACAATTTATCTCATCCTAAGGAGCTGATGAAATTGTCTGTCAAAGCCA
>NW_007023627.1:0-692 GCF_000164805.1 Carlito syrichta
ACAACTAGCTGATTCAACTGACTAACCAGCTGGTTGGCTTGTTGGAAGCAAGTTAATTGAGCTGACTAGCAAGCAGGCCAGCTAGGTAAGTCAGCTAGATAGTCAGGTGCATAGCCATCATGCTAACTAAGTAGCAAGCTAGTTAAGACAGTTTGCTACACAGCTGGCTATGTAATTAAGTCAGTTAGTTAAGTCAGATAGCTAGCCAGATGGCTAACTACATAGAGCTAGAGCAGCCAGGTGGCTACTCTGCTGGCTAACCGGTTAAGTCAGCATGTTGAGTCAGCTGGCTATCCAACTGGATAACTGGTTAAGACAACTAGTTAAGTCAGCTGGCTAGCCAGTTGTCTAGTTAGGTAGCAAGCTAATTAAGTCAGCAGACTAGCTGGCTAAGTCAGCTATTTAAGTCAGCTGCCTAGCCAGCTGGCTAGCTGTTCAAGACAGCTAGTTAAGTCAGCTGGCTAACCAGCTGTCTAGCTAGTTAATCCAGCTAGTTAATTCAGCTGGCTAGCCAGCTGACTAGTCAGGTAACTAGCTATTTTGGTAATCTGGCAAGCCACCAGGCTAGCTAGTGATGTCAGGTGGTTAAGTCAGCTGGCTATGCAGCTGGCTAACTAGAAAAGTAAGCTAGTAGAGCCAACTGGCTAACCAACTGGCTAGCTGGTTAAGTCAGCACTTAAGTCAATTGGCTA
>NW_007023628.1:0-604 GCF_000164805.1 Carlito syrichta
AGAGGCCTAAATGAGTAAATCCCAGCCACAAGTCAAATCTAAGTCTTTCATTAAATAGTGAAGAACCAGGGAGACAAGTGAAAGCTCAAGAGATTACAAAGACTGAAAAGCAAATCTAAAAAAATTTTTTTCAGAGTTTCCTTCCTCTTGACTTTTATTGTCATCCAGTTTTGGCTCTTCAGGGATATAGAGAAGCACTGACATACTCACTAAATGTTTCTGAGACATCCATATCTTATGCATACTGCTTATAAGAGCAATATCTTATAAAACCACCGTATATAGAGCAACATTTTATTAAAGCACCATAGCATGAATATTAAATAGAGCAATAATAGCAACATACATGAATGAACAAGTGGCACGGTCATTTGCACATCTTTAGTTTTATGGAGTAAAAGAGTCTCTGTCTACACATTTTCTCCAAAAGTCTAGTCATTCTTAAGGAAGTACTTGGGGAGAAAGTGTAGGAGCTTCGCACTCACTACTCTTGACTCTTCACAGGAGTATGGACATCCCTTAAAGTTACCTGTCAGCTGAGATAGCAAGACACACATTCTACAGAGAGGCAGTTTGAAGTCTTCTCATGGGATCCCAACCTCTG
>NW_007023629.1:0-602 GCF_000164805.1 Carlito syrichta
GATTTTGTTCTGTTTATTGTCATGCAAGTTCTGTCAATTAAGTTCGAATTGCCACCGTGTGCTTATGTCAGCAGCACCGTACAGACAACTTGGCAAGGTTTCACAACCTTGGTATGTCAGGGTCTCACAGCTGTGCTCGTGCTGACATGCGGGTAGTGGCTTGCCGCATAGTGTTCATTATTTCTGTTGCATGTTTTGTGTGCTGTTGTGAGAATGTCAGCACCTGAATCAGAGCAAGGATTCTTGTTAAACTTGGCAAGAGTGGAGGTGAAATCAGGGACATGTTAGTCCATGTTTATGAGGATAATGCCATGTACAAATGGCTTAAACGCTTTTCTGAGGGGAAAGAAAGCAGCACTGATGAAGAATGGTCAGGATGGCCAGTAACCAGCAGAACTGATGAAAACGTTGCAAAAATTTGTTAAATTGTCTGTCAAGTCGTCGGCTGATTGTGAGAAGCATAGCAAACCAAATAAACATCAGTAGAGAAACAGGAAAATCTTAACTGGGATGAGAAAGGTGTCCCAAGGCACTCTTGCATCACAGCAATGCACCAGCTCACACAGCACTGTCTGTGAGGGAGTTTTTAGCTAGTAAACAAA
>NW_007023630.1:0-704 GCF_000164805.1 Carlito syrichta
AATGGACTGGTATGGAAAGGAGTGGAATGGAATGGAGAGGAATGGAATGGCATGGAATGGGGAGTAATGGAATGAAATGGAATAGGTTGGAAAGGAATACAGCTGAATGGAATGCAATGGAATTGACAGGAATAGAATGGAATGGATTGAAACTGAATGGAGAGGAATGGAATGGAGACCACTAGAAAGGAATGGGGAGGAATGTAATGGAATGTAATGGAGTGGAATGGATAGAAAAGGAATGAAAAGGAATGGAGCATAATGGAATGGAATGGAAGTGAATGAAAAGGAAAGGAATGGAATGGAATGGAGAGGAATGGAAAGGAATGGAATGGAATGGCCAGGAATGAAATGGAATGCAATAGAGTGGAATGGAATGGAGTGGATTGGAATGGAATGGAATGGAATGGAAAGGATTGGAGAGGAATGTAATGGATTGGAATGGAGAGGAATGCAAAGGAATAGAATGAATTAGAAAGGAGAGGATGGAATGAAATGTTGAGTAATGGAATGGAATTGAATGGAATGGAATGGAACGTATTGGATAGGAATGAAATGGAATGGAATGGGTTGGATAGGAATGGAATAGAATGGAATGGATTGCAAACAAATGGAATGGAACGGAATGGAATAAAAGGGAATGGAATGGAATGGAGAGGATTTCTGAGGATTTGAATGGAGAGGAATGGAATGGAGTGGAACAG
>NW_007023631.1:0-787 GCF_000164805.1 Carlito syrichta
TTATTCCTTCTTCTGAATCTAAAGTCAGTGGAGAAGAATGGTCTAAGATATCACAGGCAGAGGAGGAAGAAATACCTTCCCCAGTTGTGTGATCTTGAGAAAGTGACTTAACCTCTCTGAGTCGTGGTTTGCTCTTTGATAAAAGAGGGCTGATAACCACACCTACCTCTGGGGTTGAAGATTGGATGAGAAAACTCCCAAGAGCCTTTGGCATACCACTCGACACATAGTGACCACCTAATAAACCTTTGCAGTTTAACCAAGCATGGTGGTACATACCTGTAGTCCCACCTACTCAGGAAGCTGAGGTAGGAGGATTGCTTGAGCCCAGGAGTGCGAAGCTGCTGTGAGCTATGATTGTGCCACTGATTTCTGTCTCCAAAATAATAATAGTAAAAATAATGATAATAATAAGAATAATAATACATACATAGATAAAACTTCCATGCAAGGAGAGTGCCGGAACAGGGCGAGTCCAGGAGGCCCAGGGTGCCTCTGGAGGACACCTGCCCATCTGGCAGGGACAGGGTGGCTTTCAGGAGGCAGAGTCTGCAGGAGCTGCAGGAGTCAGCTGGGTGGACAGAAATGAAAGGACGAAAGGAGGAGCAGATCTTCTGACCTTGAGGGCACAGAAAAGTCCTGCCCAGGTGGCCTAGGCCAGGCCTCAGGGCCACTGTGGTCTCCACCCCACTTGTCGGCCACACCCTCCTCCACTTAGACACACTTTGCCAGAGGGGACAGAGACTTGGTGAGAACTGCAGGCAAACCAGGCCCTATTCTGAGATCA
>NW_007023632.1:0-661 GCF_000164805.1 Carlito syrichta
TCCACTCACCTCAGCCTCCCAAAGGCGCGGGATTACAGGCTGAGTCACCGAGTCCGGCTATATTTTATTTTAAATGGAATTTTTATTGCTACAGGAGAGAGTTTATACTCTTACTAAGCAATGTGGCTAAATTGTTCTTATGACAAATCAATGTGTTATTTCCATAATTACTAATACGTTAGGAATGACATTTGATGTCATATCCCTTAATATAATGGAAGTATTAAGATTGAAGGTTTTTTACTCATTGTCTACTGGTAAATTCCCATGTAATGGTTCTTGGTCACATAGCTACCTACAGACTGTAAGACATGTTGCGTTTGTTGCTGTTTTCTTTTTTCTCTCTTCAAGTGCATACTTTTTTCCAAAGGATCACTTCTTTTGGGGGGAAGAGGTGGGAGTATTCATCTTTCCTCAAATAATTATTTTGGAGTAGATTGAACATTTTTCACTTTCTTCTGTGCCACCTTTCAGAAAGGTTGATGTATTTGATTTGCAGTTTAATTGACATCTTTAGTGGAAGACATTAAATTTCTTGATTCAAGATAAAAACAGCTGTCAAGTTATTTTAAGACACTATTCGCCCTAATTTTTTGCTAATGTGACTTGGAAAATGGTGACACTGATGAATTTTTACCCTTTTGAATACTTAGAATCCACA
>NW_007023633.1:0-937 GCF_000164805.1 Carlito syrichta
TTGTTGGCTGACGAGTTGCCTGACTAGTTAGCTCGTTTAACACATTGGCTGACTACTCGGTCAACATATTACCTGGATTCACATGGTGACAAACTAGTCGGCCGTCTAGTTACCTGATTCAACGAGTTGACTGTCAAGTTGGCCCACTATTTATCATGGTTAATTAGTTAGCAGACTTGTTTCCTGACCTAACCAGTCGGCCGACTATTTGGCTGACTAGTTGGTTGACCTAACTACTCGGCCGCCTGTTTTGCAAAGCTAAATTCTTAGCTGACAATTTAGCCGACTAGTCAGTTGATTGGTTAGCTGAAATAACTAGTTGGCCAGCTCATTGGCCAACCACTTAGCTGACTTAACTAGTTGGCCAGCGAGTTAGCCGACTGGTCAGCTGAATTAACTAGTCGGCCAGTGAGTGAGCTGACTGGTCAGCTGACTTAACTAGTTGGTTGGAGTGTGAGCCAACTGTTCAGTTGACTTCACTATTCAGCTGGCAAGTGAGCTGACAGGTCAGAAGAATTAACTAGTCAACCAGCAATTAAGCCGACAGGTGAGCCGACTTAACTAGTTAGCCATCAAGTAAACCGATGTGAGAGCTGCCTTAACGACTCTGCCAGCAATCTAGGTGACCAGTGATCTAACAACAAATCGGCCAGCGAGGAAGCCAATAATTAGCTGAAGGGTTGGCCTGCGAGTGAGCTGACAAGTAATTGACCTGTTGGCTGGAGAGTGAGCTGACTAATTTGCTGACCAGATGATAGGCAAGCGAGCTGACTAGTTAGCTGACATGATGGAAAGCGAGCGGGCCCACTAGTTATCTGATCAGCTGGTTGAGTGGCTAGCCAATAAGTTACCTAAGTAATTAGCTGATTTGCCAGCTGACATAACTAGCTAGCTGACTAGCTAGCTGGCTATCTAACTGATTTAACTAGCTAGCAAA
>NW_007023634.1:0-554 GCF_000164805.1 Carlito syrichta
CAAATTCGTCAGCAAGGTAGAGACTCACTATTCCTCCCTTCATCTACTTCTGCCGTGTGTTTCCCATTGCTTCTGTCCCCACACTCTGGACTCTTATCCATGCCTGAAATATATCATGCTGTTACGTTTGTATGTCTTTATAGGTTTGTCTGTGCTCTTCTCTTTGCTAAGAATATTTGTCTTCTACCCTCAAAGTCTATCCCCTTGATCTAAAAATCCTTCATCCTATAAACCTAGGAAAATTGACTTTTTTTCTGTAAGGCTTTCTCATCACCTCATTTCCTACAGAGTATACTGTTTTCCATCTTGTCTGTTTTCTCTAACTAAACTGAGGTCATTGAGGGAATATAGAATGCATTGTTATTTATCCCCAATTCTTAGCATAACCCTGAAAATACCATGGATGTCTTTTAAAAGTCAGGTTGGGTTTGGTGGCTCAGCCGTAATACCAGGACTTTGAGAGGCTGAGGTGAATGAATTGCCTGAGCCCTCAGGTTCGAGACCAGCCCAGGCAACTTGGTGAGACCTTGTCTCTACAATAAATAAAAAAATTA
>NW_007023635.1:0-708 GCF_000164805.1 Carlito syrichta
GTCACTGGAACTACATTCACACACCATCATGCCCAGCTAATTTTTTTAAATTTATTGTAGAGACAAGGTCTCTCCAAGCTGCCCAGGCTGGGCTCGAACCCCTGGACTCAGGCAATCATCTTGCCTCCGCCTTCCAAAGTGTGAGCCACTGAGTCCGGCTTGTTTTCCAAATTTATGCCTGTGTGTAAACAGTGTTCAGCTCACGTTATTAAGTGAGAACATCTGGCATTTCTGTTTCTGTTAATTCACTTAGAATAATGGCCACCGGCTACATCCATGTTACTGCAGAGGACGAGATTGTATTCTCCTTTATAGCTGTGCATTATTTATGGCTGTTTATTCTTCTTTATGACTGCATTCCACGGTGTATAAGTACCATATTTTCTTTATCCAACCCACTGTTGATGGGCACTTATGTTATTTCTGTGTCTTTGATATTGTGAATAGTGCTGCCATAAATATACGAGTGCAGGTGTCTTTTGGTAGAACCACTTGTGCTCTTTAGGGTATACACCTAGAAGTGGGACTGCTGGGTCAAATGGTAAATATATTTTTAGTTATATGATAACCCTCCAAACTGCTTTCCATAGAGGCTGAAAACAGGTCTTAAACCAACAACAGTAATAGGAAAAAGAAAAAGGACAATGAAGGGCATTACATAATGATAAAGGTCTCAATACAACAAGAAGTAAGAACTGTCCTAAATGT
>NW_007023636.1:0-540 GCF_000164805.1 Carlito syrichta
AGGCCAGGGAAAGGCTCACTGGAGCCCAGCGGTCTGAGGCTGTGATGGCTGGGAGTGAGCCACTGCCCGACTACCTGGATGATGGAGTTAGACTCTAACTAAAGAAAAAAGGAATAAAGGAACAAAAAGAAGAGCATCCATTTGTGTATGGAGTTGGGGTCATTGTAAACAGACAGATCATTTGAAAAGGAAGCCCCAGCCCAGTAGGTGGTATGTGCCTGTCTTTCTGGTTCCTCAGAAGCCTGGTGAAAGGCTTGCCCCTGCCTGGTGGGCAAAGACTGCGGTGGCTGGGAATGAGCCACTGACCTCCAGGCTGGGCAATGGAGTGACACTCTAACTCACAGAAAAAAAGGAAAAATAAAAAAAGAAGATCCATTTGTGTATGGAGTAGGGATCATCGTGAGCAGACAGAGATCATTTGGGAAGGAGGTCCCAGGCTTTGGCCTAAAGCTCCTGAAAGATGACGAATTGGAAGACAATAGGAAGACAATAGGGCTGTGGCTTGGAGAGACCAAGGCGGGAGACCACTGGAGCCTGGGG
>NW_007023637.1:0-986 GCF_000164805.1 Carlito syrichta
AATTTCCTCGGAGACATTAGAGAAAATATTCATCCATAAAAAGAGCAGGATGCCATAAAGAGGAAATCAGCATGAATGATCAGCACATATCATATATTTTTGACAATCATTAACATGATTGTCATAAAAAAATTCATACAAGGACTTGGAAGATAAAAGAAACTTCCTAGAAGATAACAAGACAAGGAGTAAGAAAAGATGAAAGAATAAAAATCACAAAAAAATCAATCAGGTTTCAAAATTCATTTACAAGGAAATTTAGAATTAAAGAATAGATAAAACAAAAAAGGAAAATTATTTAAGCACACACACAATAGAAAATGATATCTCAAGCCTGAAAGACAAAGGCTCCTGATTAAAAGGGCCTACTAAGTGTTTAGCGCAATGCTGGATCCACCACAGTGAGGTTTCAGAATACTCATACTAATGTTAAAAAGAGAAATGTGAAAGCACACATACACATTTCTTATGATGTTAATATACGCGCGCGCGCACACACACACACACACATGCATCACCTTTAAAGTATTGAGAACGTTGCTAGCAACAAATTCCTTATCAGCAACATTGTAAGCTAGAAAACAGCAGAGCAAAATGTTACTTGAGGAGGTGCTCCAGCCAAACAAGGAAGTAAGCCAAGTAGCTGTAAGAGATAGAATCCAGTTAAATGGCCTATGGCTGAGGAACAGAACCGAGAGGCAGAGAAGGAAGAACAAGAGACAGTTGCTTTTGGTTATTATCTCTTGCATAATGTTGGTTGTGAGGCTTTTTTTTTTTTTTTACATGAACGTGTATTACCTTGACAAAAATGTTTGAATCACTTTTTAAAGTAGCACATATACATTAAGAGACTAAATTTTGAGATTAAAAATGAAAAAGGGTGGGTCCATAATTCCACCATCTCAAACCATTTTTTTAAATTGTTGGCCAATTTTCTTCCACTCTATTTTAAAAATACACGTTTCTAAAAAAAAAAAAAAAAAAAA
>NW_007023638.1:0-4394 GCF_000164805.1 Carlito syrichta
CGATCCCAGCTCCGTGTGGACACAGCCGGTGGTGCTCACCACCACTTGAGCAAGCAGGGCTTCTGGAGCACCCAGGACACAGCAGGAATCCAGAAACTATTTGCTGCGGTGGGAGAAACACTCCAAGGCCCAAGTGTGCTAAGATCAGCAACTTCCCACTTACGTGCGAACACATCCATATATGACCATGATCAAAATACCCCAAGAGCGGCCATGATGACTTTTCTGACATCACTGTTTGAATCAACACACTCACTGCAGTGTCCTGGGCATGTGTTCCTTCTGGACAGGGACAGAGGTCTGTGGTTCTGGGCAAGGGTGAGGCATAGACAGTGCTAAGGCTGGCTGTGGAGGACGGGACATCTTTGGGAATCTCCACATGTTTCCAATCTCCTTCTTCAACCATGAGATCAATCAGTGAACCAAGCCGCATGTTCTTAGTTCCTTCTTCAACCTACATTTTAAAAAAAACTGAGAGATGGAAAGGATCATGACCGCAGGAGGTGGCTTATTCCTTTGCTGGGTATTTGTCTTCATCGAGCTAAGAGCCGCTTCCAAGACATGTGCGTGCTCTTCCATCTGCTCCCTTCCTCTACTCATGCCTTCCCTCATAGACACCCCCCCCCCGCCGCCCAGTTACAAACGCTCTCCCAAATAAATCTAGACTCCTCCTTCTGACGGCCTCCAGGTGGAAGCACTGCCATCAACACCTTCTCTCTGTCCATAAACACAAATTCCAAACAGGAGACTGTGGTTATGTGTCTCAACTGTGTGTCTTTCCAGTTTCTATCCAGTGGCCTGGGAATTCTAAGAACTTAGTCCTAGCTACTGAAATTAACTTGCAGCAGAATCTTAGTCTCTGGATAAAAAGAACACTCCACTATACAGAGCGAACTGGTTAACTATTCTGGTTAATGTGAAGTATAGCTTACTTCTTTCTCCATATTTAATTCTTTCCCTGCGTATCTATTTACAGAACCTGAGAAATAACACAAAACCTCATGAGTTTTCTCATAAGTGCATCAGAAATATGGTGGTGGCTCAGCTAACCAACTTTTTAAAAAATAGATAATACCAATCAAAACCCTAAGTAAGACAAAAGATAAATTTCTGATTAAGAAAAAGTTACTTTAAGCATTTCAGCATTTATTTTAAAAGGGTTGCTTGTAATTTACTTACTGAAAAGAAGCCTCTAGAAAACCTTCAGGTAATGATATTTTATAAGTTCGGTAATGGAAGAAAATGTCATTCCTTTAAGATTTCCTATTATTCCCTTTCAGTTACGCTCCCTAAGGTTCACTGCAGATGCAGTGAATGAGTAACGGAACAACAGGCTGCAGCGATGACAGGGAAGAGCCTCGTCCAAGAGGGGGCATGCTGGAGCAACACTGACTCTAATTCTTATTAGTATGTGAACTTTTTGGAGTTCACTCTGTTGCCCAAGGTGAAGTGCAGGTGCATGCTCACGGCTATCACAGCCTCGACCTGCTGGGCTCAGAGGACCCTTGCGCCTCAGCCTTCTAAGTCTGGAACTACACATGTGTGCCACCACACCCAGCTAATTTTTTGATTTGCTGTAGAGATGGGGGTCTTACCAAGTTGCCCAGGCCGGTCTTGAATCCCTGGGTTCAGGTAATCCTCTCGCCTCTGCCTCCCAAAGTGTTGGGATGACAGGCATGAGCCACTACACCTGGCTCGTGCACTACTCTTAAAATCAAGTGGCATAGCAAGCTGAGGGCCAGGACCGTCTAAGTTTACTGATTACTGAGTGAGAACAAGATGACACTCTGGTGGAGCAAAATACACATAAGAAGTGTGCACAGAAAACCGAGCAAGAATGTCTGGCCAAGCACAAGCTGTGGAAAAAGACTAACATAGCTAAGAAGAAGGCAGGTGTTTACTTGTTTGCCACATGCTAGAAAGTCTCATTTCTGTGGACTTCTTTCTATGTCCAAAAGTGCAGTTAAGATTATTATTAAGCTAACTTTTTTCCTCTAGTGTGTTTAATTATCTGCTTACAAACAGTTAACTCAAAATCACAAAGTAAAATGATAGATTTTCTTTAAAAATAGATAGAAAAAAGCATCAAGTGGTATGAAGACCATGAACCAGAAATAGGGCTGATATCCAAGCACAGAGCACACCATTCAAATGTAAAACTTTTTTTTTTAAAAGAAAAGATTGAAAAAAAAAAACCAACGGGTTTCTAAAATCAGAATCAGACACTGTGCTAAACTGAAGCTGATCCTGCCACTGTCTCACTCACGTAAACCATACAAAAGAGTCCATGTGTCCTCCACCAGTATGACCTGACACCTTCCAGGAGGCAGTCAAGAGTGGTTACTATCACTCCAGCTGCTACCGTATCTAAATAGCACACATACTCATGGCTTTCCACTCATAGAGGGCCCCAAGAAGCATGAAACCCAGACACGATGGACAAGGACAGGCAATACCACACAGTCTGAGTAGTGACAGAAGTTACAGAAGTAGCGTCGGCTGTAATTTCATCCAGACCACCATATGAGTTGGAGGTAATCTGGCTTTTCTATTCACTTTAGAAGCATGCTGGTCCCCTGCAGATATCCGCTTAGCTGTGGCAGACATCCAAAATGGGTGCAGACTCAGTCATGGGTCAGAGGACTGCAGGCCACTACCACCACTCCTGCTGTTTGGGTGGCTCTGCTCCTCTGAAGAACCAGGCAGAGGACACCCCCAGGCAGCATCCCCACCACTTTGCTCCCTTGATCCAAGCCCTTCCTCACTCTTGTGCGCTGACTTCTGAATGTTAAGTGCAGAGTTTCTACATTGAGCCTTGTTAACTTACAGCTCATCGGTGTTAATATTCAACCTTGAGTCGGCCTTGGAAGTACTACTGACCCAACCTCCCAGTTGTGAGCAGACTTCCCGAGTCTTAACGATGACTCCACTACCTGCCAGCATGTGATCTCAGTGATGGTTCCTTATTGCACCAGCTTGTGTTTCCTGATTGTCGATGCAAGAACCGATGGCAGTCACTTCAGAGATTCATGAGGAGTGAATGAATTCTGTGTCTGGCCTTTAGAATGGTGGCTGGCAGCCAGTAGTTGCCATATAAATGTTAAAGGTATCATTATGGTGGTTACTTCTGTCCTGGTATGTTCCTTCAGGTGACTGATTTTTTTTTAAAAATACACTCAACACAAAGACCAAGTTTGACTACTGGGGGTGTCCCCTAGTAAGGAATGGAGACTTTTGCTGAGACTCAGCCTGTAGCTGGCAGCATTCAGGGTAAACAGACACACTCAGAACAACTGCAGGTCAGACCCCTGACAAGTAACTCCTGAGACTCCTCAGAGTCGAACTTTGCCCTCGGTCCGGATGCCTAGCAAGAGCCTCCGTACAGAGCTGCTTCCACAGCCGACCCACAAACGTCCTTCCAAGGCGCTAACCACAGCCACCTCACTCACCCTGTCCTGGGGACAGAAGATGCTCCGGGCACAACACAAGGCACCTGCAGCAGCAGGTCCCAACCCACCAAGGGCACCGGTCTAGAGCACCTGCTTTCGTTGATAGGACACAAAGCGCAAGTACTGCAACACACCTTGCACTCCTCTCTGCCTCAAAAATGTGCCAGTGTGTATGATATATTAATTATACAGTAATCCTAAACATGCTGGGAAAGAAAGCACGGGGATTTTCTAGTAAGAAACATATAAAACCCTGTGTTTTGATTTACATTGAGTTAGAGTGTAACATGCTCTGGTCTTTGGATAGAATGCACACAGGAAGGGATTACCCCCAGGTTCAAGGTAGACGGTAATTGCAGGCTCAGAGCTAAAAACACACCACCAAGTGACGACCAGAGATGTGCATCTTATCCACAAAGGCCGGCGGGAGGTACACAGATGGGCACTTCGGTGCCATCACCACCGACCAGTGCAAGTGAGTAGGCAACACACAGACCAGCCTGGGACTAGCAGTCATCACGAGCTGAGGGAACAGTAGCCTGCAAGGAGTGCCTGTTGGTCCTGGGTCTCAGGACGAGAAGCACGCACCTGCCCCCTAATCCTCCCTTTCACCCCCGATGCAGGCACCATGATTCCCTACCTGAGCACAAAGAAACAGGCAGAGGTGAGAGAATCTGCTGGTGGTCACGTGGCGGAGAGCCGGTCAAACCATGCAGCCATGAAAACCTGAAGCAGGGGACTACAGGGCCCACAGTCTCAGCTGCTCCCCACCCTACCTCACCAATGTGCGAGAAGTCAAGCAACAAACATGACAGCTGGCTCCATCAGTGAGTGCACCATGGACCCTAAAAGTCATACCATATGTAGCTTTACAAAACTTACTCACTTTTCACACACAGACTCCATGATAAAAAATTAAGAGAAATGAATCTTTAAAAAATAACC
>NW_007023639.1:0-727 GCF_000164805.1 Carlito syrichta
TGACAGACGAATTGGCCCACTAGTTAGCACGATTAAGTAGTTGGCTGGCTGGTTTTCTGATCTAAATAGTCGGCCAACTATTTGGCTAAGTGACTGGCCTAACTATTCGGCCACCTAGTTAGCAGAGGTAACTTCTCAGCTGACTAGTTGGCTGACTAATCGGCTGATTGGTTAGCTGAAATAACAAGTTGGTCGGCTAGTCATCCGAATGCTTAGCTGACTTAATTAGTTGACCGGCGAGTTAGCCGACTGGTCAACTGACTTAACTCTTTGGCTGGCGAGTGAGCTGAAGGGTCAGCTGACTTTAGTTGGCTGGTGTGTGAGCCGAATGGAGGGAAGATTTAACAAGTCATCCAGTGATTGAGCTGACAGTGAGCCAACTTAAATCACAGACATCAAATGAGTCTATGGGTGAGCTGCCATAACTAGTCAGTCAGTGATATAACCAACTAGTGAGCTGACTTAAGTCAGCTGGTGAGGAAGCTGACTAATTAGCTGATGTGTTGGCCTACCAGTGAGCCAACAAGTAATTGACTTGTTGGCAAGCAAGCGAGCTGACTAATTTGCTGACTGGTTGGCAGGCGAGCGAGTCAAAAAGTTAGATGACCTGATGGAAAGCGAGCAAGCCCATTAGTTATCTGATCAGCTGGTTGAGTGGCTAGCCGATAAGTTAGATAAGTGATTAGATGATTTGCTAGCTGACATAACTAGCTAGCTGACTAGATAG
>NW_007023640.1:0-8190 GCF_000164805.1 Carlito syrichta
TGAGAGAGGAGGAAGTTGCCAGTCGAGGGATCTGCCCAGGAACCCATACTGTAGTCCCAGTCCATGGTTCCCTATCACAGAAGAGACTAGAGAAATGCCAGGAATTTTTTTACTTTTCGTAGAGATAAGGTCTCGCTATGTTGCCCAGGCTGGTCTCAAACTCCTGGGCTCAAGAATTCCTCTTATCTTGGCCTCCTAAAGTGCTGGGATACAAACATGAGTCACCACGCCTGGCCACCACTATCTAATTTTAGTTCTATCACCTCAAAAAAGTTAGTTTAATCACCTGAAACAAGAAACCCTGCACTCATTAGCAGTCACCCCCCCCCCCCATTCCCTCTTCCCGCAGACCCTCACGACCTCCGAGATACTTTTTGTCTCTGTGGATTTTCCTATTCTGGACATTTTCTATAAATGGGATCATACCATATGTGGCCTTTTATGGTTGGCTTCTTTTGCTTAGCATATAATATTCCAGGGTCCATCCATGATGTAGTATACATCAGTACTTCATTCCTTTTTATGATGGAATTAGCATTCCCATTGTACAGATATTCTGCATTCTGTTTATGCGTTCATCAGTTGCTGGATATCTGGGGTGTTTTCACCTCATGGCTGTTATGGATAATGCTGTTATGAACATTCATGTACAAGTTTTTGTGTGTTCTCTCACATAGACACCTGGAAGTGGATGACTTTGTGAGTAACCAGCTAACTTCTTACCAAAGCAAATGACCACTTTCTCCAGCAACATATGAAGGTTTCACTTTCTCCACATTCTCGTCAACACTTGTTATTGTCTATTTTGTTTTCACGTTAGCTATCCCTGTGGGTGTGAAACAGTAACTTGTTGTGGGCTTGACTTTCATTTTCCTCATGACTAATGATGTTAAGCATCTTTCATGTGCTTATTGGCCATTTGTATATCATGTGTGCTATTTCTATGCATAAAAACAAGATGCAAGTTTATAAATATAATACGATCCCAAGATGTTTACAAAACACAGGGGGGAAAAAAATCTTCCAGGAAACGTACAAAGATAATGGTGGTGGATGACGTTGGGTAATAGGATGATGACTGATTTTTATTTTCTTTTAAACCCCTCTGTAGCTCCCACATGTCGGCAGTGAGTATGAATTATTTTCAAGATCCAAGGCTTAAGGCAGGCATGATTGACTTTTGGATGGGCATGCACTTGCATATCCATCTGAGCAGGAAGGCACCAGGCAGCTGGACATCATGGCCACAGTGTCACCTTGGGCCTCAAAAGGCTGTGTCCCCTTTCCTTAAGGTCCTCATGACTGTAAGAGAGGAGAGTATCCATCAGCACCATCAGCACAGGTGAGGGATGCCTGGTCCCCTCTTCCCAGTGAGGAAGGAAGGAGACCTGGTCCAGGCAGGCTGTGGAAGAGAAGTTAGATTCTTCACGCAGAGGAGAGTCACTCTTCAGGCAGTCACAGAGATGGGAGGAACCAGGCAAGGGCAACCAGCCCAAGTGGGCAAGGCTAGAGGGGGAGATTTGGACTCCCAGGACAATGGGGGAAAAGAAGAGATGGCAGGGAAGGCTGGTGCAGTGAGAGAGGGCTACACCTAGAGGTGGGAACGGTTGAACTGAGTCCTGCAGGACAGATCTGCTGTGGACAGACCAAAAAGGGGAGGGATTGCATTCTTACCTGCCTAGTGTCCATTACTGCCTGTTCAGTGTGTAAAATCTCCCTCCACCCCCATCAGTCAGCAAACAGCTCCCTACAGACAGTGCCCAGGTCTCCTCCTCCCTCCTGCCAAGAAGGAGGGTGGGAGAGGGATGGATCATGCCACTGTGTTCCATAAAGGGGGCCTCACTTGAGTGGGGGCAGCAGGCAGCAGGCTGGGGCCCAGAAGGGCACACCATGGGGAAGACACAAGGGAAAGTCCTGGGACTTTCCACACCAGAGGGAAACTGGGAGAGAGACTCAAGCAGCTTCCAGAAGAACTCCAAAAGGCTAACAGACACAAGAAGAGACATTCAGCTCATTAGTGAAGGGGAGATGTAAATCAGGACCGGGATGTGACAGCGCTGTCACCCATCTGTCTTGCAAACACTTGAAGCTGGGTCATGTTGAGTGCTGTGGGGCTGTGGGGCTCTGGGGGCCTCAAGGGGCCCAGGTGTGGGGGGTTTCAGAGGTTGCTGGGTGGGGAATGCAGATATGCAAGCAGTCATCTGACACCCCTCAGTCACATCAGGAAGGGGCTAATATCTCAGCCCCGCTAATATCTCAGCCCCGCTCCCCCCCAAAGTGAGCCTCTGTGACAGACTAACTCCCACAAATTCAGGAGGTGGGGAGATATGAATGTTCCCCTGAAGGGCAGGGGAGACAGGACAGGATGGGACCACGTGGGTGAAGACACCATGGGATACCACACGCAGCCAAAACGATGAACCAGACACACACTCTGGAGCACATAGGGTCTCTCAGGGCACAGTGCCGTGGAGACGTCAGATGCAGACAGGGCATGTACCAATAGCATTCATGTCAGTGAAAACACAGATACATGAAATGCCACATATTTTTCGAGACCCATAAAAAAACAGTCACATTAAACACTTTGGCTCATTTGCCTGTAGGCAGAAGGAACAGGGGTGGGGACAAAAGAGGGTGTGTTTTACACATGAATAAAACAGGAAGGGCCTGGCGCAGACAAGGAGTTACAATGTAGCATGAACCAAAGGATGATGTCCATTAAATAAAGGGTGTGGACACGCTCCCCACTCCCAGAGGCACATATATTCACTCCAGTACCAATTCATTCACAAGTTTATTGGCTCCTCAGAACATAGGACTAGAGCCCCCAGACCCCAGGAGGTGATGAGAAGGGACACAGAGGACCGAGAACATCCAAAGTGGGCATACAGGGATCTAGGGAAAGGGTCAGAAGCAGAGGTGGGAGGAAGGGCTACCCCTGCCCAGGGTTGGGTAGCAGCTGGGTGGGGTGTGGCCTGAAGGTTCTCAGGTACCCTTCGTGCCTCCAGATAGGGGCGGAACCACTGCAGCTTCCCCCAGTCAGGTGTGGGTTCCTGTTGTGCGAAGGGGCCAGCCTAGCACATAGATGTCAGCACCTTTGCCCTCGAGTGGGAAGGCATGGTCCACTTAGTGCAGGTTCTCCAGGTTGGCAGAAGCTCAGGGTCATGGCCATGCCACTTCCATGAGATCTCAGTCCTCACCTCCAGGGACAAGAGAGAGGATGTTAGGAAAGTCCCAATATGGCTTTGCTACCTAACCCCCATGAAACTGAGCATGCAGAGAGATGCCATGTACGAGAAACAGAGACACAGCAGGAAAAGCCAGGATTGGCCACAGACACTGCTAAGTACTACCTCTGAAGGATACTACTTCCTCCTTCCTGTAAGTATCTCACCATTGCCTTAGCTCCTTTTTCTGCCTTTTAGCATTGCCTTTGTCTGTTCCTAGTGAAAAACTTTTGCAAGTGCTTTCTTGAGTTCCTGGCTGAATAACTACCCTGACTCCTTGAATCACTTAGACACTGCTCTGGGGCTTGATTTTGTGAGCATGACTTGGGCCACTGGAAATCTGTCCAGAGGGCATGACATGAAGGGAGAGAGGACTCTGCACTCTGAGGGGCTGCAGGAACTGATGGTATCTGAAAAAGTAGCCTGCAGTGGAGCAGAAGGGTGCTATAGTTGAGGGGGCAGGGCTGTTTGTATCCTTCCATGTCGAAGGTCAGGGGCAGAGGGAGCTGAGAGATGGGTCCACCTAACAGAGCTGAACTGGGGCTGTGGTGAAAAAGAAAAGGAGATAGATTTCTGTTCCACATAAAGATGATTTTCCCCACAGGTGCCTGACAACAGAAAGAGCTATCGTAAAGCTAGTAAGCTCCCCATTCCCAGAGGTATGTAACCATCTGGTCTCCAACACTGCTTCCTGAGAGGTTCCTTTACAACTCTTCATGGAGGCTCCTTTCCCAGACATGACCAGCCTTCCAGGGGCCTGGAAGGGTCATGGCCATGCCACTTCCATGAGATCTCAGTCCTCACCTCCAGGGACAAGAGAGAGGATGTTAGGAAAGTCCCAATATGGCTTTGCTACCCAACCCCCATGAAACTGAGCATGCAGAGAGATGCCATGTACGAGAGGTGGGAGGAAGGGCTTCCTTCCAGGGGCCCCCAGGGCCCATGACCTGCTCACCCAGACACTGCAGCCCTGACACATGATAAGGCTGTGTGAGACTCTAAGGAGCTGGGCTGGGAGGGACTGGGGTCACAGGGGAAGGCACAGTCCGGACAGAGGTAGCAGGGAAGAGGGAAGCGATAGTCCACAACTAGGGCACAGGGCACCGGTTGCTGGGCTCCCACAGAATGCATTCCGCAGTCTTTCTACCATCTTTTCCCCAACCAACCCCAGGTTATGGCTTGGGCCAGGTGTGTATGAAAAGGAAATTTAGATGCATTTATAATTTACTATGTGCCAGGGACATTGTCTCATAGAACTGTCATAGCAAGTCTGCCAGGGCTGTGCTGTTGGCCTGTTTCTCTGACTTTATTTAGGCATCCCTCATGAATGAGCACATCACTTGGCACATAAGAGGGGCTCAGTAAAAGTTTAACAGATAGGGTGGGCAGGTGGATAAGTGAATGGGTTCACGGGTAGCTGAATGAATAGAGAGTTAATGAATGGATGGGAAGAAGAACAGAAGACAGGGAAGAAGGAAGGGCCAATGGATGGATGGGTGGATGGGTGGATGGATGGATGGATAGATAAGTGAATGGGTTCATGGGTAACTGAATGAATAGACGTGGACAAATGGGTGGGTGGAAGTAAGGGAGGAAAGAAGGAAGGAAGGAAAGAAGGAAGGAAGGAAGGAAGGAAGGAAGGAAGGAAGGGCCAATGGATGGGTGGATGGATAGTTGAATGGATAGAAAAAATGGATGGATAGATGGAAAATGGACAGACAGATGGACAGTCGAACAGATGGGTGACGGGTGAAAAGAATAGCACTCGCCCTATCATGAAGTTCACCAAGGCCTATGGACACCAGCAGCTCCCGCCTGCCCGAGGACTTGGAGGGAAAGAGTGTCTGCTGGGGGCTTACCTGGAAGGAGCCCAGCCCCAGCCCAGTGGGAGGCGGATGCCCAGGCCAGCATTGTCAGGCAGGAAGTTGAAGATGATGTAGTGGTTTTCAAACAGTGGGATGAGGAAGAGTGTTGACTTGGAGAGACACCTGCAGGAAAGACATGCTCTAGGCTCCCAAGGCTGGAATCAGAGACTCCAATGTGCACAGCCCACTCTCCCTTCCCATCACCTCCTCAGACCCACTCTGTGTATAGCCACCTGGCATCTCTGCCTCCCACACTCACCCTGGGCTTCCTTACTTCAGGACCCTGGATCCTGCTGTTCTCTCTGCCAAGTGCTCTTGTCCTAGTGTATTCCAAAATCTATGCATCTTTCAAAGTCTAGTTCAAAGACTGCTTCCTCCAGGAAGTCTTCCTTGCCCTTTCCCTCTCCTCATCTAGAAAGGATCTCCTGCCCCAGGCTTCCCTAGAAATTGATTCCAGCACTCATTGGCATGGCAATTGGCTATTTGGAGTCCCGATCCTTCCAAATGTGGTCTCCTAGAAGATAGGGACCAACTCTATTCTCTCTCTGGGAATATGGGGAAGAGTATAGAGATGGGACCCGGAATATCTGCTGAATGAGACAGAAACACACTAAAGTCCCTCAGTTACCCTCTCTCAGTGTCCAACACAAACACACACACACACACACACACACACACACACACACGCACACTGCTGTACCAGTACTGGGACTGGGTGTGGAGGCTGCCCTGAGCCAGCTCCAGCTTCCTCAGCAGGATGCGGATAATACTGAGAAAAAGTCCAAAGTTCACCTGTGAACAGAGGCATGGGCGGATGGAGGGTAAGGGTCAGGTGTAGCCCTGGATGGCCTGAGATGGGGCCTCAGCACTTTGGGGGGCTAGACTCCTGAATCCTTGACACACAGGGATGTGCAAGTGGATGGACGCACAGACAACCACCCCAAAACTTGTAGCCTGGAGGCTGGGAGGTCCCACGTGCAAGCCAAGGAGAGCAGAGGAGGGCTCAAGCACCCCCCTCCAGTCCTGGGATCAAGGCAGGGAGTGTCAGGTCTTGCCGCGGGCCTCCTGCTGCCTCCCAGGCTCTTCTCTAGCACAAAGCAGGTGCCCCTCACTTTGCACAATTGCTAAGCTGAGAAAAGGTTGCACATGTGAAAAGGTTGCACATGTGAAAAGGTTGCACATGAGAAAAGGTTGCAAGCCACGTGAAATGGTCCTCACTGCCTCTGTGTTCTGTGTGGGAGCTGGGGAGAAGGTTGCACTCAGCCGTAGGCTCTGCCTCCTTCCCCCCACCCTCAGTCTCTCCCAGCAGTGCTAAAAGGTCTTCAACCAGCTCACCAGATCATCAAAACTCTGAGCTACAACAGCCTGCCTTCTGGTTGAGAACACCCCTCTGGTTACCAATGCGCTACTGAGGCCCAGAGAGGGTCTCATAGACACTCAGCAGCAGAGCAAAGCTGGAACCCGGGTATCCCAACTCCCACCCTGGCCATGCTCAGCCCTTTGGTGGGTTCAGGGAGGTTCACTGAATAAAACCCAGGGACTGACCCCCACGGAGAGGACAATGGGCCCTTTGATGATCCACCAGTAGGGGGAGCTGTTGTCTAGGTCCCAGCACCTCTGGAGGCAGGACAGGAACAGTGACTGCAATATCCCGTTCTGTGACACCCCACATGCCTCCCGCTGTCTCCTCTCTGGCACTCACATCCCTGGTCTCACCCCACCTGCCTTCCAGCCCTCTTTCTTGACACAACCAGTCAGCCTCCCCTGAAAGGGGCGCCCCAATCCAGGCTGGGCCCACCCTTTCTCTCCACCTCATTGGATAAACATCTCTAAAGTCGGTGGATTTGATGCCTCCTTGCTGGTCCCAGGACTTACCTTTTTCCGGACAGTCCCACTCCACCGGGTAACCCTGAACCCCCCTCTCCTACCCAGTCCATGTCCTTTCTGGGGCATCCACAGCCTGCCTTCTGGTCTCCCATCCCCCAGTCTAGTTGGGAAGTCCCTCCTTTCCTCTTCCCAGCCTGCCTGTCTGTCCCACACCCCATGCTGACTCACGCAAGATCCTCGAAGGCCAGCTTACAGACCACCCACGTGCCAGTGAAGAACACAGGCAGCCCTGTGGGGGCATAGAGGAGACAGAGCAAGGGGGGTCTACATACTTGGCTCTGAGATCTGTCCCCCAACCCCACCACCAGCCACACAGCACACTGCAAAGGCAGGAGCAGGTACAGGCCACAGCCAGGGACTAGTCCTGCTCTCTAGCACCTGCTGCAGGGCTGCAGCCATCCTCACATTTCCCTGGGCCTTAGCATGAGGTGAAGGGGCCTTTAAGTGAGCTCCCTGGGCCTCCCCAGCCCTCGGCCTCCCTAGTCCTCTACCTCCCCATGGTGTCCCACTGGTCCCCATGCTCACCCCAGCCAGCAGCAATCAGTCACCAGAAGGCTCTCCTTGAGCTGAGGGAAGTGGAGGCCAGGAGGCAGTTCAGGTAGATGGCTTCTGCCGACAGCCAGCTGAAGTTGGTCATGGTGGCAAAATGGGAGGTAGCCACGGAGACCTTGCACAGAGCCTGGGGGCCAGGATCTGGCTGCTTCAGAGCTGGGACACCCATGGAAGCCCCCATCCAAATCTCCCCTACCCCACTCAGACCTGGAACCTCCGGGCCCTGCCACCTCAGTCTGGGCCATTTGATTCCTTGGGCTTCCCAGAAGGGCTGAAGTAGTATAAGGTGATGGCTAAGGCCATAGATGTGGGTTGGGGACAGCCTGGGCTCCGATGTCCTGTCTATTGGCTATGCGAACCCCTCATGCCTTGGCTCGCCATCTGTGAAAGGAAACGTTCCCAGAACCTGGTTTCTGTCCTTGTTCATGACTCATGGGAGTCAAGGGAAACTCTAAGAGTCACTTCTGCTTTTACTCTCACACCCTCCTTCCCCAGAGCTATGACTAGGGAACAGAATCCATTCAGGCCCAGCTCTGTCTGCAAACACACTGTACCACCCACGCATGCATTCACTTGCTGCATGACTTGCTCGCCTACCAGGCGAGTGGGACCACCTCTGAGCCCAGACGACCCAGGTTTGGCCCCAGCCCCTCTGC
>NW_007023641.1:0-629 GCF_000164805.1 Carlito syrichta
CGGGATTACAGGCTGAGCCACCGAGCCCGACTTGACTAAACTCTTCTTGTCTGTCACTTCATCTCATGTTATAAAAAGTCATATCATCTATCATCTCATTTATCTTAGTTTATCTTCCATCTCTCCTCAAGAAACTTATTTTACTAAGCATCTACTCTTTCCCAAAAGTTGTCTATTCTTAATGTAAAAATAAAAACTAAACTAAACAACTTTCATTCTGATTTCTTTGAAACTATAATATCTGACTTCTTCTCACTAATTTTCTTCCAATTCTTTAAACAAATTTAGATTATTTTAATCACAACTTAATTATTCCTTTAGTACTTAATTCTCTGGCATTCAAACCTCCTCTTTTCCCAACTTTCATTCCTACTCCAAAGGCGGCACAATGAGACAGCTTTGATACAGGTATACAGGGTTCTTTTTAATCTAGCTGTTGACCTTCAATAAGTTACTTAAATGTCTCTTGATTTTCTCTTCTATAAATGGTCATAATAATACTTTCCTAAAATAGAGTTTATTGAGATAAGGCATATGCATAGTTAGTTATGCAATACAGGTCTGACAATGATTAAGTGCTCAATCCAAGTTATTATTATTATTGTAATTTCTAAAAGCAGGATTTATTA
>NW_007023642.1:0-642 GCF_000164805.1 Carlito syrichta
CAGGCTGGAGTGCAGGGGCAGGCTCACAGCCCCTGCAGCCTCGACCAGCTGGGCTCAGTTGATCCTTCTGCCTTAGCCTTTCAAGTAGCTGCAACCACAGTTGAGTACCATCATACCTGGCTTATTTTTTAATGTTTTGTAGAGATGTTTCCCAGGCTGGTCTGGAACTCCTGGGCTAAAGCTATCCTTCCCACCTCGGCCTCCTTAAGTGGGGGGATTCCAGGCATGAACCTGGCCTTGATTAATCTATATTGTACTTGAGCAATCTCCTGTTGTTGGGGAGAAGTCAGCAGCTCATCTTTCTCCAGCTGGATGAGCCATTAGGCCGCAAGTTTTCTACTGGCAATGGCGATGGGGTTAGAGGGCATCTCACGGGTTGCACTGGCAACAGCAGTCCTGTCTCCAAGCAAGCAGTCACTGACAATTCAAAAAGCATTTATTTTCTCACAAAAGAAACGTCACTCCCCCTAGCACAAAGACCCCAACGTTACTTCCTGCTCAAGACGCAGTAAAAGAAAGAGCTGTAAAAGAACCTGGGCTGGAAGGGCGGTTTAAGGAGACTGAAAAAAAAAGAAAGAAAGAAAGAAAAGAAAAGCTTACGTTAAAATCGGATAAATCTTCCAAAGATTACAAAAAAAAAAA
>NW_007023643.1:0-809 GCF_000164805.1 Carlito syrichta
AGGGGAGGAGCTGCTGACCAGGAGGTGGGGGAGGGGCGGGGCCAGTGCCAGGGAAGGTCTGAGCACCGGGAGGGGCAGCCCGGGGGGCCCTGCAGTCTCAACGGGCTTCTGTGGCCCTGGCCCCCACCCCTGCAGGAGATCCGCGTGCTCCAAGCCCACATCTCCGACACCTCGGTCGTCGTCAAGATGGACAACAGCCGCGACCTCAACATGGACTGCATCATCGCCGAGATCAAGGCTCAGTACGACGACATCGCCACCCGCAGCCGGGCTGAGGCTGAGTCCTGGTACCGCAGCAAGGTGAGTGGCACAGGACACCTGTCGCCTAGACGTGGCAGCGGGAGGGGTGCGAGGGACCCGTTAGAAGACATGTCTTTGCCTGGGGGTTCCGATTCCTAAGGACGGTAAGAGAAGGACCGCCTCTCTGAGGTGGGGTGGCAGGGCAGGCCTGCTGTGTATGGTTGCACAGGCTGAGCACTGCCCAACCTGTGCTGTCCTGAGTGGACGGGATTCCCCCTCGAGCCTCACGAGCGTCCCTGCCTCCCCCAGTGCGAGGAGATGAAGGCCACGGTGATCAGGCACGGGGAGACCCTGCGCCGCACCAAGGAGGAGATCAACGAGCTCAACCGCATGATCCAGAGGCTGACGGCCGAGGTGGAGAACGCCAAGTGCCAGGTAGGGTCATCTGCGTCCAAGGCCAGAGAGGCTGCGGCCTGCCCCGTGTCCCACAGCCGGCGTGCGCCCTCTCTGGATCTCACCCCTCATCCACAGCCCCGTGTGCATGTCCAGCCCCTGGTCGTGGTCCCTCG
>NW_007023644.1:0-1079 GCF_000164805.1 Carlito syrichta
TTGGGAAAATGCCTGGTGGGAAGGGGGATGCCCCTCACCTACCTGGCTTTGTGTCACATGAAAGTCTTGTGATTTATTGGGGATTGTTCTTCCTCGTGCTTAAGGAAACACCTGGTGGGTGGGGAGGATGTACCTCATCCACCTGTCCTTGTGTTCGTGTGAAAGTCTTGTGATTTAACATGTGAAAATTTGGGATAAAAGACTCATGGTTGGTCCCAATAAACGGCTTCTACTCAATTCACTGAACAGTTGCCCATTTTCTTTCTTTCTTCCTCTTTATATCTATCCCTCCATCTTTCTTACAATATTTATCCCTACTACAGAATCGGCTTCTACACTAGACAGAGTCCAGTCTCTTTCTTTCTCCCCTTTTCTCTTTCTTTCTCTTTATTTCTCCAGAATAATCACCGACACTACCCCACTTTCCCGGAACCCTCTAAATCTCTCTGAAGAGGCTGCCCCCCCATAAATGGCCCCCCATACTCAAAGCCATGAAAATCATGAACAAAACTATAGGCAAAGTTTCTTCCAAACACCATTTATGATGACAGACATAACCTCATGCCCAGCAAAATCAATATTTATACAGGCCTTGTAGTCATCACAAGGTTGTTCCTAATTAGTCACTTGCCTATACTGCCCGACAAAAAAATTTTGATGTAAGTAATATTTCTTGAAAGTTACTATAACTCTCTGAGCCATAGGTTGGAAAAGCAGTGTAGTATTTGCTGGCACTAATTTGATGTTGGAATGGAAGTCATCCATGAGTGGAGGTATCCCAGAGCATTGTCGAACAGTAAAAAAATGTTATATGTGACATCCTTCTCCAAGCAATATGTCTCAAGCTCTGCGATAAAGTAGTGGAAAAACCATTACTGAAAGATGGCCTGTGTAGCCACGGTTTTGGGTTTACTCTTCCATAAAATAGGAAGAGAACTTTTGGTTATATTTTTATGGGTTTTGGTACTTTCTGAAAGATACACTCAGAGAGCTTCAGTTTCATATCACCAGAGGCTTCAGCTTCATATCACTGTCTCCAAACAGTAGAGTTAACCTATCCTTTGCTCCATCAACTTTTT
>NW_007023644.1:2152-3133 GCF_000164805.1 Carlito syrichta
TTTTAAAGTAAAAATGTATCAAGAAGATATAACACCTCCAAATATTAAAAATGGAATAACAGAATTTCAAAACACATAAAACAAAATTGACAGAAGTGAAAAAGGCATATGCACAATTACCTGTGGAAATTTCAAAAATTATCTTTCAACAATCCATAAGTTAAACATCAAAAAGTCAATGAGGATATTGAAGATTTGAAGAAATCTGTCAGCCAACTTACCCTAATTGACATTTACAAACTACTTCACCAATGACAAAGTAATATGTTTCATTTTCAAATACATTCAAACTTTCACAGAGATAGAACATATTCTGGTCCATAAAACAAATCTCAATAAATTTAGAAAAATCTATATTGTAAAAGTTTTTATCTGCCTATAAAATTAAACTAGACACAATTAACAATGAAAACACTGTGTGTGCACACACATTTGTACATGAGCACAGCAAATGTTTAAGAGAAATGTAGTTATCTACCCATAAAGTTCAATGTCTTTCTGATGGCAATTAATTTATAATTATATTTTTGTCATTACTTTTTAAGTAAATAAACAAACAGAAGTCTTAATAAGTATTGTGACATTATCATATTGTGATTAAATTTTCATGACTTGATCACAATATAGAGTTAATCACATTCATATGTTTACCCGTTATACTATATGCAGATATTTTAATTTTCTTCTTTGATTTAAAGGTTCTCTGTCAATAAGCAACAATAAATATGAAATATTTCTGGGTTGTTTTAACCTTAGTCTTCCTAAACTGATTTCCAGTCATGGGCTGATGAATAAAAAAGAATAAATGATAGATAAAAAATATAAATATCGATTGGTCTAACTGCATAGGTTAATTAAAATTTTTAGTTTTGCTTTTGTTTTTTAGTGACTATGATTGATAAAACTGTATAGCCTACTAACAGTAAATGCTAAGGTATACTGAGAAAAGTTGTGGATGCACCGCCTAGTGATGAAAAACGG
>NW_007023645.1:0-509 GCF_000164805.1 Carlito syrichta
CAGGAAAAACACACTCATCTTTCCTTTCCAGTTTTTCTACTAATTCTTTGGAACCAATGGGACATCCTTAGACCTTTTCAGGCTCCATTGCCTTTATCTGTAAAAGTGAAACTGTGGACCACATAATTTTTAGGATCATTTTATAAAATTCTGTGATTTTCCAATATAATTCTCTATCAGGCTGTTGGAAAAATAAGACTATATAAGCATAAGCTTAAAAAATGGTTTCAACTTTGGTTATATTTATAAATTTTATAGAAACATTTAAATTAATTTTTTTTGAACTAGAGTTACAAAACGAGCAGCCATTATAAAGTTTTGTCACATTGTGGTTATCTATTACATTCCACAGGTTACTCAAGAAAATATATTGTTGCTATATAATAGAAGGAGAAGTTTTGTTTTTTTTTTCACATAAAATAGCCACAGATACATTAGTTCTTTAGAGTTACTTTTAAGCAAATCCTTATTTTAATCACCTGTCTCTGATGACCTGATAAATCATGTAG
>NW_007023646.1:0-503 GCF_000164805.1 Carlito syrichta
GAGGTCGAGGCTGTGGTGTGCTGTGATCGTGCTACTACACTCCAGTCTGGGTGACAGAGACCCGAACTCAAAATAATAATATCAAAATGCCTGCCCCTCAATCACACCTGCCACATTTCAAATGCTCAACAGCACAGGTGGCTAGGGACCCCTATACAGGACAGTACATCCCACCCTCGTAGAAAGTTCTAGTGGACAGAGCAGCTCAAGAACTTGACCTCCACTCACCGCACCCCTGGTCTTGGGCCATACGGCACCCCTCTCATCACCCTAAATCATAACCTCACCTCCAAGCCTCCACATAGGACAGCCACCCTTCCCCCCTGGCTAGCTCCTACCCCACCTTCAGGTCCCAGAGTGGCTGTCACTTCTTCCTCTGACCAGGATAAGGGTCCCAGTGTCTGCCTGCCTCAGCATTTAAAACACTGAGTTGTAGGCCAGGCATGGTGGCTCACACCTGTAATCCCAGTGCTTTAGGAAGCAGAGGCAAGAGGATTGCCTGA
>NW_007023647.1:0-8149 GCF_000164805.1 Carlito syrichta
TAAGCAACACACATTCTAAATAATCCATGGATCAAAGAAGACATTGAAAAAGAAATAAAAAAATCTTTTGTGTTGAGTGATAATAAGGAACACAATTGGGAAAACAAGAAATCCTAATTTGTGTGATTCATGTTATCTTTACTTAGTGTGAAATTTATAACTTTAAGCATGGAGGCAAAGATTTAAAAATATAACCCTAATGCACAAGTCATAAAAGAAAATGATGATATATTGGACTTCATAAAAATTAAAACCTTTCTTTTAAAGGTCTTGCCAAGATCTTTGTGTTAGCTCAATAAGACCCACTTTTAAACTTCTGACTTCTAGAACAGTAACAACAAATTTGTGGTCACTAAGTTTGTAGAAATTTATTACAGTATTAATGGGAAACATTATATGTAATCTGACAAAATACTCATATCCAACATGAGAAAAGTCACCTGCATCCCAATAAGAAGACAAGTACGTTAACTTAAAATTTTTAATATTGGCCAGACTTTGTGGCTCAGGCAGTAATCCCAGCATTTTGGGAGGCCGAGGTGAGTGGATTGTCTGAGCCTGCAGATTTGAGATCTGCCTGGCAACTTGGCAAGAACTCATCTCTACAATAAATAACAAATTAGCTGGGCTTGGTAGACATGCCTGTAGTTCTGGCTACTTGGAAAGCTGAGACAAAAGAATTGCAGGAACCCAGCAGGTCAACTCTTGGGTGACTGTGAGCATGCCACTGCACTCCAGCCTGGGTGAAAAAACAAATTGACATTGAAAAAATTAGTTGTGTAACAGATACTACACAAAGAAGACATAGGAAAGATGCTAAGTGTCACTAATCTTTAGTGAAACAGGTAAAGTGCCATGACACATTTACTATAATGCCTAAAATTCAATGCAGACAATAGCAACTTTTGGATCAAACATAGAACAACTGGAACACTTATAAAGTACTGGGCAATGTGCAATAGCATAACCACTTTGGAAAATGTTCTAGAAGTTTCTTATGAAGTTCAATATATACTTACCATATTACTCGGCAATTTCACTCCTTGGTATTTATTGAAAAATAAAAATGCATGACCATTCAGGCTTTATGAACATTCACAGGAACTTTACTCACAGTAGTCAAGATCTGGAAGAGCACAAAATATCAACTACATAGTAAATGAATTTTAAAATTGTGATGTATTTATACATAAAATGCAACTCAGCAGTAAAAAGACACAAACTGGTGATGCATGCAGCAACATAGATGGATCTCAAAAGCACTAAACTAACTCAATGAAGTCAGATATGATAGGCTGCATCATTCCACTTGTATGAAATTCTGGAAAAAGAAAAACTAGTCTGTGTTACAGAAAATAGATCAGGGGTTTCTTGGGCCCGGAATGAGAGTGGTTGGGGACCAATGAGCATTAATACCAGGAAAGTTTTTGGGGTGATGAAAATGTCCTGTATCTTGACATGTTGGTGTTTACATAGGTGCATATATTTGTTACAGCTCACTAAGCTGTTCATTTAGCATGGGTCCATTTATTGCATATAAGTCATGGTTCATAAAGAGTATTAAACAAGATAAAAACTCTAAACAACTAGAAGATCACTCATTAGTGGACCCTGAACATTTATCATAATGCTGTAAGAAAGGGATTGGCAGTAGCAGGATACTTACTGGGGTGCAGTGGGATACAACATCCATAAGAATAGCTAATCTCAAACCAGGTGAAGCGGGGAACAAAGGGAGGCCCATACTTTACCTGTATGATGCCCACTTGTATACCTAATCCTGTTTGTACTCCACAACTTTAAAATAAAATATATTACAAAAATAAAAATAAATGACTAGAAGAGAAAAAGCAAGCATTTCTCTTTTATTCAGAAATTTCTTTTCTCTGTATACCGTCCTGTGTTCATGAGTGGAGGAAGTGTGCATTAATTCTAAGTTCCCCTTTTCCAATGTGGGCAGAATCTGGCAAATGTTCTCCTGCTTTTGAACTGTGGAATGACAACATGCCCTGTTTTCAGCATAGATGACCTTTTCTTCCCTACTTTTGATTTCTTTTTGTGCATTTTGGCAGTTTGCTCAGGAAGGAGAGGAGTACAAAAAAGGACTACTTTTCCTTTTTTTATATAACTCCAATAAAAGTTTTAAAAATTCTCTTAAAAATTGAATAAGAGGTTGTGGTTCATTGTCTCTAATGTTTGTCAAGATAATAACTTGGTTCATTGCCTTAAAAGTAAAAACATTCATTATTATGTATGGAGTCAACAGCATGCACTGAAGATAAATAAAAATTATTATGTAGAAATACTATGCCAGTGGGAAGAAGGTATTGCTTGGATGTGCACTTTGACTTCATGTTCTCATCTGAATTTAGACTTCCCATCAAATGTTTGCACTCTTGTCCCTTTTAGAATGATTTGAGTCACTTGGTGTGGTCTGGCTATTTGCTTTCCCTGTATGTTGAGGTGAAAATGTCTTTCCAGGAAAAATTCTAGGATTTATATAACATCTAAATATATATTTATAAATATATAAATCATGGTTCATAAAGTGTATTCAGAATCATGGTTATATAAATCATGGTTCATAAAGTGTATTCAGAAAGATGAAAACTCCAAATAGCTAGAAGGTTACTCATAGTGGACCCTGAACATTTACTGTAATACTATAAGAAAGAGATTGGCAGTAGCAGGATATATATATATATAATTGGAGTCTCTCTCTGTTGTTCAGTCTGGAGTGCAGTGGCATGCTTACAGCCACCACAGCCTCAACCTACTGGATTCAGATGTTTCTTCCACCTCAGCCTTTCAAGTAACTGGAACTAAAGGTGCATGCCACCATACCCCCATACCCAGCTAATATTTTTTTATTTATTGTAGACATGAGGTCTCTCAAAGTTGACCAGGCTGCTCTCAAACCCCTGGGCTCAGGTAATCCTCTCACCTCAGCCTCCCAAAGTGCAAGGATTACAGTCATGTGGTACCACACCTGGCTAAAACTTCTTGATACAAAATTCTTAGGCAGTCTAAATAATTTGTCATCTGTTTATCTCCTTTGCTAAATTGAAAATTCTCATATTATTTTTAAAATCATGAGGCTAGAATAAATATTCTTTTACAAAGTACTGTTTGTTTTACTTGATAACTTTTAAATACTCTAAATCTGAAATAAAAATTGAATTCTCTCTTGGTTAAGACATCAACATCATTCACTATATTCCCCAGAGGTCTGTAAAGCTACAGACTGTCAGCCAACATTTTAAGGGGCACTATGATGCTGTCACAACACATTTGTAAAAGTACCAGTGATACTTCATTGAAACGTCCAGCTCCTCCAAAATATAGCATATGGTTTTCACCTTTCTCTGATCTGCATGTTTGTGTCCCCTCAAAATTCATATGTTGAAATAATAACCACCCCATGGTGATGGCATGAGGTGGTGCCCTTGTGGTGATCAAGTCATGGGAGTGGAGCTCTCATGAATGGAATTAATGTCCTTACAAAAGATGCCAGAGGGTAGGGCACAGAGGCTCAAGCCTGTAATCCCAGCACTTTGGGAGGCCGAGGTGAGCAGATTACCTAAGTCCAGGGGTTCAAGACCAGCATGGGCAACTTGGTGATACCTCATCTCTAAAACAGATCAAAAAATTAGCCAGGCGTGCTCGGTGGCTCAGCCTGTAATCCCGCGCCTTTGGGAGGCTGAGGTGAGTGGATTGCCTGAGTCCGTGGGTTCAAGACCCGCCTGGGCAGCAAGACCTCATCTCTACAATAAATCAAAAAATCAGTCGGGCGTGGTAGCGCATGCCTGTAATTCCAGCTACTCAGAAGGCTGAGGCGGAAGGATCGCCGGAGTCCAGCAGGTCGAAGCTGCGGTGGCCGGGAGCGGCCACTGCACTCCAGTCTGGGCGACAGAGTGAGACTTCAACTCAAAAAAAAAAAAAATTAGCCAAGGGTGGTGGCACATGCCTGCAGTTCCAGCTACTTTGAAGATTGTGGTGGAAAGATCACTGAGTCCAGCAGGTCAAGGCTGCAGTGGCCACAAGTGTGCCATTGCTCTCAAGCCTGAGCAACAGAGTGAGACTCTGACTCAAAGAAATAAATAAATAAAAATAAAAGATGCCTGAGATAAACTCCCTTGGCCCTTCCACATGTGAGGTGCAGTAAGGAGGTAATAACTATGAACCAGAAAGTGTCACCAGATGCCAAATCTGCTGGCACCTTGATCTTGGGCCTCCTAGCCTCCAGAACTATGAGAAATAAATGTGTGTTGTGTATATGCCACCCAGTTATTGGTATTACAGCAGCCCAAATTGACTAAGACACATCTGCTCCCAGTTGACCCACTGTCCCAACTAGATTTGGAACTTTTCTACTATCTGATTTGACTTGAGGTGAACTTATGACAATCTTAATTTAGAGCCCATTGGAGAGGGCTGAATCAGGTGTTTCTGTTCCAATCTGCCTCACAATTTCCCATGTCAGCCAAATTGACTCTTGACGTGCTTATGCAAAGATTGCTTGAAGTAACATATCACAACATAATAGAGGTAGGAAAGGCATTTGTGCTGGGAAACCACAAATCAGTCTAACACAAGGGAGATATCTTCTTAATAGTGGGGAGAATTGATACTGACTTTAATTGTTGTAAAGAATTGTAATATGTGGAAAATAAAAACAAAATGAAACAAAAACAAACAAATTTGATCTGTTTGAAAATCTGCATTTATGTTGCTACACTGTTCTATATTTATTTGCTTCCTGAATTTGGAATGCAAAGCACAGTGAATCTGTACCCTACCTGTTCTTGGGAAATATATGTCATTCATCTGTGCCTCAATGTCCTTATCTATAAAATATAACTTAGTTAAACTAATCGAGTAAAGTTAATACAGCTAATTTTTGAATAGTTTCCTTGTATTTGTTGAGATAAAAAAATCTCTCCTGTAGTAAAAGATAGAAGACCAATATCTAAAAATGGAACAAATTTTACCAACTGTGTTTTCATTTCTCCAGTGCAAGAAAAGACACTTTGATATACATAGTATAATTATTTTATTTTTAGCAGGGAAGTTTTGCGAATTTTTTTTGTAAGTTGGAGTCTCACTCTGTCACCCAGGCTGGAGTGCAGTGACATGCTCACAGCCACCCTAGCACTGATCTGCCTCAGCCTTCCAAGTAGCTGGAACTATGGGTACATGCTACCATGCCAGACTAATTTTTGATTTATTGTAGAGATGAGGTCTCACCAAGTTGCCTGGGCTGGTCTAGAACTCACAGGCCCAGACAATCCACTCGCTTTGGCCTCTCAAATTGCTGAGATTACAGACCGAATCACTGAGCGTGGCCTTGATTTATTTTTTTGCTAGGAAATTCTTTTATTACTTTCATAATCATTGTTTTACCTTCTCAAATCTATCAGGATAGTAGATATTTATTATTTGAACTGCCCAGACTCAAGATCTGTGAATATAACTTCTCCCCATTCCACTCATCTTTACCTTATGGAACCTTCCAATTTTTCCATAATCACAATTGATGGGTCACTAGACCCAAACTTTGTCAGTGAGCCTACTCCTCAGTAATTTTAAGACTTGATGTTAGAGTGTCAACAAAATGTCTCTCTAGTAATGGAGGTCATGAGACATGCAACTTTGGAGATGCTAGAATTTGTGATTTCACAATACAGAAGAAAACATTCTGAAATCAGAGAAGAATAAGGTCAAGATGCTGTGAGAAACAGACAAGAGACACATGAACAAGGTGGTTAGAGCCCCTGGGGCACTTTGTGCCAAATAAGCATTTCTATTCTTGGCATCCATGAAAACTTTCTTAGTTAGAATAGTTAAGCCTATTCTAGTTGTAACCCAAACATTCTTAATTCAATTTGCAGTGCACTTCATATTTTAAGATTTCATGTCCCAAAAGAATCGCATGACTTTGGGTATTTGATTGCCTTTCCATATTGTCTTAATCCATATTGTTCATTTTCTTCTCTTTTCTTCCCAGTCACACAAATTACCTAATCCATCTTATTATTTTACCTAGCCTAATACAAAACAAACACAAAATTACTCTATAGCATGTTACTGAAATGTTTAAATAGTCAACAAAAACAAATGTGTACATACATGCCAAAGAAACATGTTTTGTCACTACTTCTGCAATTCACATCCTCATGTCCTTCTATCTTCCTCCCAAACTGTATTTTTCCAGAAAAATATCATTGTTTGTAAATATTGCACTTAAATTATTTTCTTCTCCTCCTTAGTAATTTTCTCTATGAAACTGCTTACAGGTTACTCTTAGACTGTCTTTGATGGGTGTACTGTCCTTATTGAAATTCATTAGTCTAACTATGACTTTGACAGTAGTTTAAATAACTCTCTATCTTTATCATTTTGTCTGTGGGATAGTTTCAAATGGTTCTAGAATATGTAACAGAGAATACATCTATCAAAGTATAATAATACTGGTCATAATAATAGCTCAGAGGCAAAGGCTCATTGTCTAGCTCTCTTATGGGAACGTTAGTTATTTTGGGGGGTTAGAAAAAATGAGACTCCACATTTCAGCTTAAGGAAATGACATGTTGTTATAGTCAGACTATGTTTTATTCTTTTCTCAGCGGAATACCCGAAGGATGTTTTATTGCATTTCCAGATGTTTAATAGTAGTACCATCATGATGAACTTTTTAAGAACACAATTATAAAGGCAGCATCCTCAAAAATAAATAAAATTTATAAGCTTCACTGAATTAGCAAAGTTTATGTTTATGGAAATTTTAAAAAACTACCAAGCGATCTATTCCCAACCTCTCAGAATAATAAGCTACTCTAAACTTGATGAAATTATAGTCATATTTAGAGCTTATAGGGATTTAAATTACTTGGTAATTAGGCTACATGGAATAGTTTATGAAGACAATTCCAAGTAGAGTAGGGAGACCTAATGTGCTCCAGAAGTTTTAGAAAGGCACTTGGAGAAAAAAGCTTTAATTAGAGAACTCAAGAATAAAGAGAGTGGAGAATGGGACCTGAATGGCTGAGGTTTTGTAGTCAAATGGAATATTCTGGCAAGGTTACCATTAATAACTGTGTAACCCTTGCCTAACTTATTTAACTTCACTAAACCTTAGGTCCTTCCTTTTACAAATTGTGATAACTATAGTATCTATCCCCTGTGATGGCCAGGATTAATTAAGAGACAATATATAAAGGTTTTTAGCACAGTGCCTTACACATACGTTTCCACTAAAACTTACCTTTGATGAAAAGAAATGGAAAATTTTCTTCAATGATACAATTAGATTCATATGCTATTAAAGATTACTCTTTCTTCAGTGTAGAAATGTATTTATAGAAGAGCAAGATCATTGCTGCACTCCACCTACTGTAGCTAACATCCTCTTTCTCAGAATGTTTGTGGTAAGAGCCAACCACTTTACCAGACTTCAAACTTTACTATAAAGCTACAATCATCAAAACAGCTTGGTATTGGTATAGAAACAGGCATATAGATCAATGGAATAGAATTGAGATTCCAGAAGCAAAACCTCAATTTCTCAACCAACTCATCTTCGACAAACACTCCACCACCTACCACTGGGGAGAGGAGAACCTATTCAGTAATGGTGCTGGGAAAACTGGCTGACCACATGCAGAAGATTGAAACAGGACCCCTATCTATCCCCATGCACAAAGGCTAACTCCAAATGGATCAGAGACCTAAACGTATAACCTCAAACCATAAGAACCTTAGAAAATGAAGGAAATGCCCTCATGGAAATCGGAACTGGCATCCAATTCCTGAACAAAACCCCAAACCCACAGCTCATAAGAGAGAAGATAGACAAGTGGGACCTTATTAAACTGACAAGATTCTGCAAAGCCAAAGAAACCATCAAGAGGGCAGGGAGACAGCCTACAGACTGGGAAAAAATATTTGCCAACACCAGTTCTGACAAAGGCTTAACATCCTGGATCTACAAGGAACTCAAACATGCTGAAAAGAAAAAAACAAACAACCCCATTATAAAATGGGCAAAAGATATGAACAGACACTTCACAAAGGAAGACATCCGAGCAGCCAACAAACACATGAAGAAATGTTCATCCTCACTAATCATCAGGGAGATGCAATCAAAACC
>NW_007023648.1:0-504 GCF_000164805.1 Carlito syrichta
AAAAAAAAAAAAAAACCCAAAAAACAAACTAGGAACAGGGTAGATGCGGGCTTGGGGGCCCTGAAGTATATAGGGACTTTCCTAGGGACCCTCTCTAGGAAAAAGATACAATGATGAGGATGAAATTCACAGGACCCCGAGGGCTTGTAGAGGGCCTAAGCTGGAGCTCTGTCAGCTTCCAGGTGAATCCATGGCTGACTGGGGCATGGTGTCTCATGTCTGTAATCCCAGCATTTTGGGAGGCCAAGGAAGGAGGATCACTTGAGCCCAGGAGTTTAACACCAGCCTGGGTAACATAGCAAGATCTCATCTCTACAAAAACTCAAAAAAATGAGCCGTGTCGTGGCACACACCTGTGGTCCCAGCTAATCGGGAGGCTGAGGCCAGAGGCTTGCCTAAGTCCAGGAGGTTGAAGTTGCAGTGAGCCAGGCTGTGCCACTGCACTCCAGGCTGGGCGGCAGAGTGAGTGAGACCCCAACTCAAAAAAAAAAAAAAAAAAAAGGA
>NW_007023649.1:0-505 GCF_000164805.1 Carlito syrichta
AGAAATTGGCTAAACTGTGTCCATGCCCAGCGGTTTTATGAAAGGCAGAATTTAAGAGTGATGAACAAGGATAATTGGCAGAAGAAATTTCTAAGCAAAATATTAAAAGAGCCACATGACTTCTTCCAAATGAACATGATAAGATGAGAGAATAGCAAAATGATTCAAAGACAGAATTTATTATTAAAGGGTAGCAGAGCAGAAAGGTTTGGAAAATCTCCAGCCTGACTATGCAAAGAGTACAAGGTTATCTTTAGGAGAACAAACCAAGGGTGTGGCCAAGTGACTATTTGCTAAAGAGATTACTGTGGCTAGAAGGGAGTTGGGTGTTATTCATGAAGACAAGGGGAGAAAAGACCTCAAAGGCACTTCAGAGCTGTGGAACCATGACAGCCTCCATCTAGATTTCAAAGGATGTTATGGACAGTCTGGTGGCCAAGGCATGGATCTGTCACAGGGGTGGGCAACTACAGGGAACCCCCACCAGAGCAATGCCTAGTGGAAC
>NW_007023650.1:0-1028 GCF_000164805.1 Carlito syrichta
GTAGCTGACTTAACAAGTTGTCTAACGAGAGAGATAGCTAACTCATAGAGTTGTTAATGAGTTAGATAACTGTTTTAACTAGTTGGTAAATGAGTAAACTAGCTAAAGTAACCAGTTGTATAATGAGATAGCTAGGTGATCTAACATGTTGGCTGATTAATCGGCCAACTAGTTAGCTGGTTTAATATGTTGGCTGACTACTCGGCCATCATGTTAGCTGGCTTAACAAATTGGCCGACTAGTCGGCTGAATAGTTAGCTGGGTTAGTTAACTGACGAATTGCCCATTAGTTAACTTGGTTAACTTTGGCTGGCTCATTTGCAGACCTAACTAATCGGCCCACTAGTTAGCTGATATAACATGTCAGCTAACAAGTTGTCGATTATTTGACTATTTGGTTAGCTGACTTAACTAGTCAGCCAGCGAGTGAGCCAACAGGTGAGCTGACTTAACTAGTTGGTCAGAGAGTGAGGCGACTGTTCAGCTGAATTAATGAGTCAGCTGGTGAGTGAGCCGACTGGTCAGCTGACTTAACTAGGGGGGCCAGAGAGTGAACCAACTGGTCAGCTGACTTAACTAGTCTGATGGAGAGTAGACTGACTTGTCAGGTGACTTCAGTTGGCTGGTAAGGTGAGCAGACTGGTCCGAAGACTTAACTAGTCAGACATAGAGTGAGACGACTGGTCATCTGAATTAACTAGTCGACCGGTGAGTGAGCTGACTGTTCAGCTGACTTTAGTTGGCTGGCAGGGTGAGCATACCAGTCAGAAGACTTAACTAGTTGGTTGGCAAGTGATCCCAACAGTGAGCCGACTTAAAAAGTTGGCTGGCGAGTGAGACAGTTGAGCTGCCTTAAATTGTCAGCCAGTGAGCGAGCTGACTGGTGAGCTAACTTAACAATTCGGCTGGCGAGCAAGCCGACTAGTTAGCTGACCTGTTGACCTGGAAGATTGTTGACAAATTAGTTAACCTGTTGGCTCTTGAGCGAGATGACTAGATTGCTGACCGGTTGGCAGACAAGAGAGTCA
>NW_007023651.1:0-522 GCF_000164805.1 Carlito syrichta
ACAGGGAACATACCTCAAAATAGTAAGAGCCATCTACAAGAAACCCACAGCCAGCATACTACTAAACAGACAGAAATTGGAACCATCCCCCCTGAAAACTGGAAGAAGACAAGGATGCCCACTCTCACCCCTCCTGTTAAATATAGTTTTGGATGTCCTAGCTAGAGCAGTCCGACAAGAGAAGGAAATCAGGGCTATCCAAATAGGAAAAGAAAAGTCAAGTTATCTCTCTTTGCAGACAACATGATTTTATACCTTGAAAACCCAAGAGAATCAATTAAAAACCTCTTTGCATTGATAAAGAACTTTGGCAAAGTCTCAGGGTATAAAAGAAATGTGCAAAAGACAATCACATTTCTATACACCAATAATAATCAAACAGAAGCCCAAATAAAAAGCACAATTCCATTCACCATAGCAAAAAAAAGAGAAAGAAATAATTTTGCATCTTCTTAACCAGAGATGTGAAAGACCTTCACAATGAAAACTACAAAACACTGCTCAAAGAAATCAAAGATGACA
>NW_007023652.1:0-773 GCF_000164805.1 Carlito syrichta
TGGCAAGACCTTGTCTCTAAAATAAGTTTTAAAAATTAGCTGGGTATAGTGGCATGCATCTGTGGTTCCAGTTACTTGGAAGGCTGAGGCAGAAGGATCGCCTGAGCCCAGCTGGTTGAGTCTGTGGTGGGCATGAGAGTGCCACTGCACTCCAACCTGGGCAACAGTGAGACTCCAACTCAAAAAAAACCCAAACAGACAAACAAACAAAAAAACAAGAACAGTCTGGGCAACTTGGCAAGACCTCATCTCTATAATAAATCAAAAAATTAGCCAAGCATGGTAGTGCGCCTGTGGTTCTGGCTACTTGGAAGGCTGAGGTGGAAGGATTGCCACTACGCTTCAGCCTGGGTGACGGATTGAGACTCCAACTCAAAAACAAAACAAAACGAAAATAAAACTATCACTTCTTTATTGGTGAAAGCATTAATCCAGATGACATAGTTGCTCTACTGAATGACTGTGAGGATGGTGTGACCCCATGTATGGTTTTCTTTAAGGATAGGATGGTTTAGAGATGGAAAAATATTAACACATGTGGCAATTACTTTGGATCTATCACCTGTCATCATAACTGGCTGCTGCTTTTTATCCGTACAACACTAGGATTTAAGACAAATGGGACTGACATCATCTTGAATTTCATTTGTTTTGACTGTGATTTATTTGGAGTAGAGGCATTGTTTTTTTAAGAAAACCATGTCATAGCCGGGCTCAGTGGCTCAGCCTGTAATCCCACACCTTTGGGAGGCTGAGGTGTGTGGATTGCCTGA
>NW_007023653.1:0-498 GCF_000164805.1 Carlito syrichta
ATTGTGATTAATGCTCAGGACCCACTTAGAGTGAGAATATGTGTTATTCAGTTATTTATTTCTGTGATTGATCGATCACTAAGAATGATGGACTCTAAATCCATCCACGTTGCTGTGAAGTTCATAATTTTGTCCTTTATGGCTACATTATTTGCCATTGTGTATATGTACCACATTTTCTTTATCTTGTTTTTTTAAAGTTTCTTTCAACCACAATAGAGTCCATTTGGAAACCCCGGAAGGCCCTTTCAACCTTGAAACACATTGATTCAGAATCCAAGCAAATGGCCCACTGGGGTGGTGATCTCTGCAGTGCCCATGCTGGCCTCTTTACCTTTGACTGCAAAGGAGAATTTTCACGACTTCTGCCTACGCCAGCTCTCTGCACACTCCTACATCCCCAAAGTAGGACAAATAACTAGACAGTAAAACATCACCCTCGAAACGTAATTGTACACCTAACCCTTAACTGTACCCCACAAAACTATAATAAAAATA
>NW_007023654.1:0-496 GCF_000164805.1 Carlito syrichta
ACATAAAGCACTCTTAAAATTCAATAATAATTAACCTCTCATGGGATTAGAGGAACAGCTCTATAACTAGAAAATAAATATCCCATTTAAAATATGGGAATAGATTTGAACAGACAATTCAGTAAAGAAGACACCTCCACATGAACAGGTGTTCAACATTATCAGCTATTAAAAAGATGCAAATTCACACCGCAATGAGGTTCTACTACACACCTAATGGCAGGAAGGCTGACTTTAAAAAAAAAAGAATTGAAATATAAGAGTCTGCTGAAGATATGGAGCATTTACAACTCTCATACATTGCTGGTGGGAATCAAAAATGGTTGGGCCACTTTAGGAAACAGTTTAGCCGTTTCTTAAATTGTTAAACATGCACTTAGCATGTGATGCAACCATCCCATCCCTAAGCATTTATTCCAAAGAAATGAAAACACATGAATATTTTCAGCAGCTTTATTCACAACTGCCAACAAATTGGAAACAACCCAAATGTCTG
>NW_007023655.1:0-843 GCF_000164805.1 Carlito syrichta
ATTATTTGGGGTCAGAATCCTGCTCTGCCTCCCAGGCCAGAGAGCAAGGTCACGCTCAGGGCCACAGCGGACTCCACCTGCCGGGGTCAGGTGATCCTCCTGCCTCCGCTCTCCGAGTGGCTGGAACCACAGACCTCTGCCACCATGCCTGGCTATTGTTTGGATTTATTCTTGATGACCGAGATGAAGTCTCAACCTTTGTTCCAGGCTGGTTTCTAACCAACAGGTTCTGGCCATCCACTTGTCTGGACCTCCGAAGGGTCAGGATGCCAGGCTGAGTCACTGAGACTGTCGTGGGGTTGTGGTGGTGGTGGTGGTGGTCGGTATTATCCTGAGTTGGAGTCCTGCTCTTTTACTCAGGCCAGAGTGCAGGGGCCAGTTCTCGGACACCACGACCTCTACAGGCTGGATTCTGGGGATCCTTCCACTGCAGCCTTCCAAGTGTCCAGATGGACAAGAGTGTGCCACCACACTGGGCTCATTTTTTGGCTTCTTGTAGAGACAAGGTCTCACGAAGGTGCCCAGGCTAGTCTCTAACCAAGGGACTCAGGCCATCCTCTTGCCTTGGCCTCCCAGAGCACCATGATTACAGGTGTGAGCCCCCAAGCCCCGCCTCAACACCCCTTTCAGGGCCCTACTCTGAGGACCGCTCTCTTCCAATGACCTGGGACCAACAGAGAGGGTGTCTGGCGTTGGCAGCTGAGCCCTTAGGAGGAGTGCCTGGCTAAGGGGTGTGTCTCAACTGGGCGCCCTCGCCTCCTACCATGTCATTCTTCAGGGTGAAGCTGCTCCCTCCTCTCAGGTACCACCTCGGGGGAAAACAAGGGCATGACTCTCAAAAGT
>NW_007023656.1:0-493 GCF_000164805.1 Carlito syrichta
AGCCACTGCACTCCAGTCTGGGTGACAGAGTGAGACTCCAACTCAAAAAAAAAAAGACAGTGACAGAGAGAAATGGGCAGGAGCAAAAGATGTCACACCTTGTAGGCACTTTAAATAGTTTAGATTTTATGTAAATATGTGGGAATCCGTGGAATGGCTGTGACACATGAGCAATGCACTCCTTTTCATGGAAAAGAAATAAGAAAGCAGATCATTTAAAATTCGCTTTAGCTGTAGCTTTCACTATCCTGGATGATGGCAACTCTCTGCCTTTTAGTACCTCAGGTCAAAACAGTATTTACTCTTTCTCACCAATCCAGTCTAAAGAAATATCCTATTGATTTCATCTTAAAAATATATTCATAATCCAACTACCTCTTACCATGTCCTCTCTCCAATTCTAGACTAAGCCACTCTCATACATAGATTACTTTGCTATCATTTTTTCAATAACTTCTTAGCAGGTCTCTTTGCATGTGTTCATGCTCTCTAC
>NW_007023657.1:0-553 GCF_000164805.1 Carlito syrichta
TATCACCACACTATTTTTCATATAGGTTGGCTAGCTTGCACTCCCACCAACAGTATAGAATATCCCCTTTTCTCTGCACCTGCGCCAACATCTATTGTTTTTGATGTATTAATAAGGGCCATCCTTACTGGGGTAAGGTGGTATCTCAGTATGGTTTTGATTTGTATTTCTCTGATGATTAGAGAGGCTGAAGGAAATGACAATACAGAAATTCATACGGGAACAAAAAAAGAGCACAAATAGCCGAAACAATCCTCAGCAAAAGAAACAAAGCAGGAGGTATCATACTTCCAGACTTTAAGCTTTACAATAAGGCTGCAATAATCAAAACAGCCTGGTATAGGTACAAGAATAGGCATATAGACAAATGGAACAGGATCGAGATTCCAGAAGCATTAACTCAATCTCTCAATCAAATCATCTTTGGCAAAACCACCAGGGAGAAGATACTTTATTCAGCAGATGGAGCTGGGAAAACTGGCTGACCACATACAGACAAATGAAGCAGTTTCATCTCTTCAACATCAACAAAACATTTCTCTTTTTTTCACCC
>NW_007023658.1:0-538 GCF_000164805.1 Carlito syrichta
CCGGAGCCCGGCAGGTCAAGGCTGCGGTGGCCAGGAGCGGCCTCTGCCCTCCAGTCTGGGCGACAGAGTGAGACTCCGACTCAAAAATAAATAAATAAATAGAAAAGGCCAAGTGCAAGCCCCTGATCCTTTCACTATCTAGATAGAAAGACAACGATAACACACATTACCGAGGGAATGGCAGAGATTTGCGCCACCATCTCTGGACAAGAGATGCTGGAGGGTTGGTGACTCCTATAACAGCCCTATTTGCTTCACCTCTGTTTAATCCGTGTAGGGGATGAATACTTGGAGAATCATTGCGGGTGATCAGAACCACGACCAGATGATGATTCTAACTGCAAGCCCCATTCTCGATGTGCTTTATTTACTGGAGCAAATTAATGCAGCCCCTTTTACGCAGCGATTGATTTGCCAAATGCTCTTTCCCCTATTCTAATTAATAAGGACCACCAGGCCGGGCTCGGTGGCTCAACCTGTAATCCCAGCGCTTTGGGAGGCTGAGATGAGTGGATTGCCTGAGCCTGCGGGTTCGAGA
>NW_007023659.1:0-509 GCF_000164805.1 Carlito syrichta
AAGCCGCGGGCTCAGGCAATCCACTCACCTCAGCCTCCCAAAGGCGCGGGATTACAGGCTGAGCCACCGAGCCCGACTTGCAAATACTTTCAACAAAGGAATCTATAGCAACACATGTAGATTTGTAGCTTCACCTCTTTGCCCTCCATTCCCTAAGTTTTGGTATAATCAGATCTCCCTTCATTTTTTACAATTCTTTTTTGTTAGGGCTCAGTGAAACCTCCAAAAATGTTAAGGTCACACTCCCAGCAGGGCCTCCAGAATGTTAGGACAAGCCCACTTGGGGTGTGGTGTATCTGGCTTGTGATCTGATGTTGCACGAAAGATGCAAAGAATTGCACATTAAGTTAGATTAGAAAATATCGTTTATTTATAATGTAAATTAGAGAAAGAAAGAAAAAGATTTTAAGGCCACCCGGGCTCGGTGGCTCAGCCTGTAATCCCGCGCCTTGGAAGGCTGAGGTGAGTGGATTGCCTGAGCCCGCGGGTTCGAGACCTGCCTGGGCAAC
>NW_007023660.1:0-779 GCF_000164805.1 Carlito syrichta
TGCTAATAAACAAATTCAGCAAAGTGGCAGAAAATAGAATCAACATACAAAATTAAGTGCATTTGTATGCCCTAACAATCAATGATCCAAAACAGAAATTTAAGGAAAAATGTCATTTACAAATTCATCAATAGAATAAAATACAGTGCTAGGTATAAATTCAATCAAGGAGGTAGAAGATATAGACAGTAAAAACTGCAAAACATTGTTAAAAAATTAAGGAAAACAGAAGTAATGGAAGGACATTTCATACTCATTAATTGGAAACTTAATTTGTTCAGATGAGAATACTGACCAAAGATATCTACAGATTTAATTCAATTTCTATTAAAATTCCAATGACTTTTTGGTGGTTGAAAACTTACCACCTTGGATGTATCCCCTCTTGGTCTGGGAGCTTGTCGATCCTCTCAATAAATCCTGCTTAAAAAAAAGAAAGAAAACTAACAAAATCTAAGCTAAAATATATACAAAATCTAAAGAACTCAAAGAGTCAAAACAATCTTGAGAAAGAAGAAAAAATTCGGTGCACTTACTCGTTCTGATTTCAAAAGCCACAGTAATCAAAACAGCATAGTATTCATATAAAAATAGACATAGACCCTTAAAATAGTCTAGAAAACACTAAGGTCAGCAGTGGTGAAGTAGGAGGTGAACGCGGTGTGTCAGAGCAGGCGCTGGTGTGGCTGGCAGGCTGTTGGGCAGTGGTGGCTTCAATGCCGAGGCTCAGGAGCCATGTTGGGTGAGGCTAGGGCTTCTGGTGAGCCTGCTCCTGCGCC
>NW_007023660.1:1490-5838 GCF_000164805.1 Carlito syrichta
TTATAAAATGGTGCAGCTACTGTGAAGATGAGTTTTGCATTTCCTTAATAAGTTCAACATACATTCCAGCAATTCTACTTCTAGGTATACACCCTTAAGAAGTGGAAGCAGAAGCTTGAACAGATACTTGAGCACCAGTGTTCATAGCAACATTAGAAACAAAGGTCAAAAGGCAGAAACACCATTGTCCATTAATAGAGAAGTGAATATGCAAAATGAAATCTATATTTGCAATGAAATATGTTTCAGATTTCAATGGAATGACATTTGTTAAATGCGACTACATGAATGAATCTGAAAGCAACATGCTAAGTAAAATGAGTCAGACACAAAAGGGCCAATTTTATGTGATTCCACTTATATGAAGTACCAAACATAGTTAAATTCATAGAGAAAAAAAGATTAGAGCTTACCAGATGCTGGGGAAGGAGGAGTGGGATGCTGTCGTCTAATAAGCACCGACTTTCTGTTTAAAATGATGAATATTTCTGGAGTTGGAAAATTGTGATTTTTGTCCAACAGTGTGAATTTGCTTGATTCCACAGAACTGTACATTAAAAAATGGTGAAAAGAGGAAATATTAGATTATATTTAACCTCAGGTCAAAAAACAAAAAATGTTCATGGATGCGTATCCACATTTCATTGTAATGAGAGCACGTGAAATTGGAGACATTGCTTTGAGTGCGGTATATGGGAAGAGTTCATTGGAAAATAAAATATGTTGCTCAAAAAAAGAAAAAAAAGAAGGCATTTCTTGGGACAGCCCATTTTAGTTTAACAAGAATCTCTGTGTTTAGTCTCAACCATCTATAGATTTTAAGACCATCTCAAGTGCTTCTCTTTGTGGTTGTTATCATTCTGAGAGGGCTATGGTTTGCTTGACCAAGACGTTCAGCAGTTTTTCTCATAGATCATACCAGTTTTCTATAATCCCTAGATTTCTAATTTAGGGCTCTTATTTTAGGGTCCCAAGATATTGGATCCTAATTTTGCCCTTTATTTGATGTGGAGAAGACACATAGCATTCACAATGTGCAGTTTTTCCCTCTGTAAAGTGAGGAGAATAGAGCTCCATGGAGGCTCAACTGGGATAAGGGTCTGATCACACTCTGTTGTTGGTATGTGGGGTGATATTATTTGAATCCAGTCTAAGCCCATATGCTCTTAACTACAGCAGGTCATTGGAACCCATGTCTGATGGGTCTGAAGCCAGTCTTCCTTCTGCCCCATCGGTCAGCCCATAAGTCTCTGTGCATTAGGACAGGAAAGGATGCGCTGTGAGCCTTGAGTTTACTAGAACAGACTTCAGTGCATTGGGTGCTAAAGGTAGGTCTGAACTGTAGTGTTCTTGGAGGCAAGGTTAAATGAGTAGCCATTATCCATAGCACATAAGAGGCCTGTGGGCCTTATGAGCTTGATACCGATAATGTTTCCTTTGGTGTTGGGCAACAGGTTGCCCCCCTTGTCATAGGCGGTCTGGAGTAAGGGGCCTGTGAATTCCACCATGCGGGATTCCCCAGCCCTTCTGTCCCATCTAAGCATGACATAGCTTGTTCATGAGACACAAACAGGATAAGTGGGGATGGCAATGAAGGCCTTTCAGAAACAGAACAACCCTGTCAAAATTCACTGAAATTAGAACTGTGAAATCTAAGCAAAGAGTCTATGTTTCGCAGACAGATAAATATCACTAATGTGTCTTCAAGGTACAGCACCTTGATCAAGGAAAATCAAAAGTGCCCGTTGGTAGAGTAAGTTGCCAGTGCTACTACCTAGAGGAATTATTTCCCATCCATTGTGTGTGATACCTCTGACTGCCAGGGTGAGCTATGTTTATGCCTACAACAATGCAGTTTTCTCCTGAAGCCTCCACATAATTCAGGGGGAAAAATGGGAAAGAAGTGGAAGGAAGACAGGAAAGTGTAACGGTTTTTGCCATCTGGTGTTGCACAAGAGTCCAATAGCAGCTGAGCACTAACTACTCCCTAACAACGCTCTCAGGACCAGACCTGAATGCCATAGGATGCAATGGCCTTCCCCAAGGAATCCAGCTGCATTTTCCTTCCCCAGAAGACAACACTACTCATTCCCTGTTCACAAAAGAAATTGTATTGGGGTTGACCAAAGAATCCAGGGTCACCACAAAGCAGCAAGAATCATGCACAGCACCCCCCAACTTGTTCACAGATATTATTTGATGTGCCACAAAAAGCACCAGTGGGGAAGCTAAAAGGCCTTGTTTCACCTCAAAATGTTAACCCAGTTTTATTCACCAGTTTTTTTTTCTGAAACCTGCATTGGCTGAATCCGTATTAAGTATGAAATTGACAAAGTTCAGGGTGGAGGCAAACAAATAAGCAAATGGGCAATCGCTGGACTGTGGGCATGAAATATGGGGTGTGGAGTGTCCATCATGGGCCAGTTATATGTCAGTTTGCCAGGCTGTCCAACTGTGTTGCAATTTCATTTAATTTGAATCCAGTCAAAGCCCATATGCTCTTAACTACAGCAGGTCATTGGAACCCATGTCTGATGGGTCTAAAGCCAGTCTTCCTTCTGCCCCATCAGTCAGCCCATAAGTCTCTGTGCATTAGGACAGAAAAGGATGTAGGAATGCACTGTGAAATTTGAGTTTACTAGAACAGGCTTCAGTGTATTGGGTGCTAAAGGTAGGTCTGAACTGCTTTTTATATTTTTCTCTCCATCCATTCTCTGATCTCTGTGAGTATCTTCTGACTGCAGTTGTTCCGGGAGATTTCCATTGTTTGCACTTTGAGGGTTATTGTTTTGTGTGTTGTCATTTTAGGACTCTGTGAGTACCGGTGATTTTGTTGTTGTTGTTTTCCATGTTCATGGCAGTTCTCTTGTCTGTCTCTTTAATTGAGTTGCTCAGTCTGAAATAGAGAAGCAATCACTTGTTGCTTGCTCTATCTCCTCTCCTACCATGAGCTGAACCTCTGGATTTGTTTTATTATGAAATGGGGTTGGGGGTGGAGTGTTGTGCTATCTTTTAATGATTTGAGCACTAACTAAGGGGGGTGGAAGGTTGAGCAAGGATTCAGAGAGTACCTATGGGTCACAATGCTCACAATCTTGTAAATGGGCCACCACAGACTCTCTCTCTATCACCACACTATGTGACCATACAATGGGTGTACCTGTGTAGCTCCTGAGTCTGGAATAAATTATAACAAAGGAAAAGAGAGGGAAGAAGGTGAGAGAGGAAAAAGAAGTAAGACATTTTTAAAAAGGAGGAAAAGAAAAAAAAGAGAAAAAAAACCCAACCACACTGGTCGTTAGTCTACCTTTGCAAATTTAGTTTCCTCTTGTGGCAGGGTTACTTTTGAAACTTAAGTGCTTAGAATCTTCCCCCTGCTGCAAGCGATTGATGTTGGCCAGGGAGATGAGTGGGGAGTGATTTGTCTCAACATCCCCTGGGTGCCTGGCATCTATTCTGCCCTCCTGATATCTTTTGTCCATTGCTGTGTGGGGACAACCAGTTCAGCAAGCACTTGATTCCTTCTCTAGTCAGATGCTCCTCCACTGCATGGACCCATCACCCAGCAGCTGAGTCAGAGCAGGGTGTAAATCTTCTGGGAGCTCTGCATCCACCATGACCCTCCAGGGCTTGTGCACATGGGGAGATCTTCTCTGGGTTCACATGAAACAGTCCCAAAGCAATGCAGAGTTTGCCACCTGGTCTTAAGATGCCAGTCTGCTGCTCTGAGGCAGACACCATGGAGCACCTCTCTTCCCAGGGTTTAGACTGACTGCTGAGCTTCTGACCAAATTTCTGTGCCAGCTACACAGGTTGAGGGTGAACACCTCCTTCCCCAGCAAATGCTGCAGTCTCCATATAGCAGGTCCCAATGTCAGGGGTCTTGCAGTCTGGCCTGGCACTGAAAGTGGTGGTGGTGAGTCTAGGTGCTGGATCACAGCTGATCTCTACAGCTTTGCCTCAGGCAGACTTTTCAGGTTATGGAAAATGGCCCTCGATCCATACAGTGAAGTGCAACAGAGTCCCTGTGGCAATAGCGACGGTCTCTCTCTGGGGAGAGCCCCTGCCATCTGCTTCCGAGTCTCCATGCAGACACTCCTGTACCCAGTTACAATTCCATCCACATGCTCTCTTGTCCTTGCAAACATCTTCTAATAATGGGGAGAGAGGTGTGAGAGGGCCTTCCAAAAAGAATATATTTACATTGAGTCCCACAGAATAAATTGCTGTTTGTATTTTCCTTTTCTAGGAAAAGTCTGTTCTGGTTCTATACCTGTTTTTCTAATGAGTTGTTTGTCTTTTCCTTTGTCCCCTTTGAACTCTTTTCATATTTATGAGGTCAGCATTT
>NW_007023661.1:0-481 GCF_000164805.1 Carlito syrichta
TACTACACCTGGCTAATTTTTTATTTATTGTAGAGATGAGGTCTTACCAAGTTGCCCAGGCAGGTCTTGAACCCACGGGCTCAGGCAATCCACTTGCCTCAGCCTCCCAAAGCACTAGGCTTACAGGCTGAACCACCGAGCCCAGCCAATTTTTTTTTTTAAAGAAATAAAGTGGGGTGTCTCACTATATTGCCTAGACTAGTTTCCAACTCCTTGGCTCAAGCAATCCTCCCTTCTCAGCCCCCCTAAGTGCCGGGATTACAGGGGTGAGCCACTGCACCGGGCCTCAGTTTGTCTTCTTGAAATGTATTCTACTTTTTAAAAATCCTAATGTGTTAACTGTGTCACATAAAAAAAAGAATGGTCAGCCGGGCTCGGTGGCTCAGCCTGTAATCCTGTGCTTTGGGAGGCTGAAGTGAGTGGTTGCCTGAGCCCGTGGGTTCGAGACCCGCTTGGGCAACTTGGCGAGACCTCATCTCTA
>NW_007023662.1:0-472 GCF_000164805.1 Carlito syrichta
GGTGACATATTTTTCATTTTTGCTTCCAGGTTTAATGAAAATGAAAAGCAGACTCTATAAGTAGATACTATGATTTCATACCAAGGAGGGAGCATTGTTATTTTACAGTAAAAACACCACAATGGGAAGCTGCTGGCACTTTGTGAAACTATTGTTAGGGTGGAATTCATTTTTCTGCACTTTAGATGTTTAAAAACAACTGTTTTTGTTATTGTTGTTTTCTCCTGAAAGAATCTTGTTTTCCCCCCAATTTTTCTGGTGTCCAAACTGGCTTTTGCCCATGCTATTTGGAAAATGTACTTCTGATTTCCTATTTACTCATGGATTACAAATTTCATAAAATAAGACACTCATGTCCATCATCATTACCAGGTAGAAAAATAACTCAAAGACCGGACGTGGTGGCTCATGCCTATAATTCCAGCACTTTGGGAGGCCGAGGTGAGAGGATTGCCTGAGTCCACGGGTTTGA
>NW_007023663.1:0-578 GCF_000164805.1 Carlito syrichta
CGAGGCTGCGGTGGCCAGGAGCGGCCACTGCACTCCAGTCTGGGCAACCGAGTGAGACTCAAACTCAAAAAATAAATAAATAAAATAAATAAAATAAAATAAAATAGCAACCAGAACTAAGATGGATTGATATCCTGGATGCCAATGGGCCATGAAGACGAGCACCCAGTGGCAGACTGGGCAAGGGATACAGAAGGATATTCACAAAAAGAACACATCTCCACTAGCTACACGAAAAATTCAATCAAGAAGCAATGAAAAAAGTCTGAAATAATAAAGTACATATATATTGATATGAAATGTTAAAATAGAGATCATAGCTGGGTTCGGTGGCTCAGCCTGTAATCCCTCAATTTGCGAGGCTGAGGTGAGTGGATTGCCTGAGCCCGCAGGTTCAAGACCCGCCTGGGCAAATTGGTAAGACCTCATCTCTACAATAAATCAAAAAATTAGCTGGCCATGGTAGTGCGCGCCTGTAGTTCCAGCTACTTGGAAGGCTGAGGCAGAAGGATCACTGAAGCCCAGCAGGTCAAGGCTGCGGTGGCCGGGAGTGGCCCCTGCACTCCAGTCTGGGTGAC
>NW_007023664.1:0-653 GCF_000164805.1 Carlito syrichta
GTGCATGTGGGCAGCAAACGGACCTGGGCCCACCTGAGTGAGAACAGGGCTACGGTGGCCGGTGACACCCCTGTCCAGGCCTGCTCCACACTCCTGGCTGTGGGCACCACACAGCAGGGCCACTCTCTCCTACTATGTGTCTCTCTGTGTGTGTCTGTCTCTCTGTGTCTCTCTCTCTGGGTCTCTCTTTGTCTCACGGTCTCTGTCTTTCTCTCTCTGTCTCTGTCTCACTGTCTTTCCCTGTTTCTGTCTTTTTCTCTCTGTCTCTGTCTCACTGTCTTTCTGTCTGGCTCACTTTCTCTCTTTCTTCTCTCTGTCTTTCTGTCTCTCCCTCTCACTGTCTCTGTTTCTCTCTATCTCTCTGTCTCTGTCTCTGTGTCTCTCTCTGTCTCTCATTCCCTCTCTTCCTCCGTCTCTCTGTCTCCGTTTCTGTTTCTGTCTCTGTCTCTCTCTGTATCCCTGCTCTCTCTTTCTCTTTCTTTCTCACTATCTCTCTGTCTCTGTGTCTGTCTCTGTCTCTCTCTGTCTCTGTCTCTCTGTCTCACTGTCTCTTGTTCTCTGTCTCTCTGTATCCCTGTCTCTCTCTGTCTCTATCTCTCTGTCTCTATCTCTCTCTCTGTCTTTCTCTCTGTCTCACTGTCTCTGTCTCTTTG
>NW_007023665.1:0-474 GCF_000164805.1 Carlito syrichta
ATAAACATTTGTGTGTAGGTATCTCTATTATAGAGTGATTTGAGTTCTTCAGGTTTTAGTTCAAGTAGGGGGATTGTGGGGTCATATGGAAGGTCGACTTTTAGAGGTTTTAGGAATTACCACACTGATTTCCACAGAGGCTGTACTAGTTCACTGTTCCACAAACAGTGTAGAAGTGTTTCCTTTTCGCTACATCCTCTCCAGCATCTTTTATTTTTTGAGTTATTGATAGTGGCCATTCTGACTGGAGTCAGGTGGTATCTCAGTGTAGTTTTAATGTGCATCTCCTTAATGACTAGACAAACAGAAACCCAAATAAAAAGCACCATCCCATTCACAATAGCCTCAAAGAAATGAAATACCTTGGCATCTTCCTAACCAGAGATGTGAAAAACCTCTACTATGAATCTAAATCACTGCTCAAAGAAATCAAAGATGCCACAAGCAAGTGGAAAAATATTCCATGCTCATGGA
>NW_007023666.1:0-468 GCF_000164805.1 Carlito syrichta
AGAAGATGCAACACTGAAAGAACTTGTAACAGAGATTTTGGCTATAGAAAATTTCATCCAATAAATAAATGACAAGATGACAAGCATGGAAAGCAGAATTAATTAAGCAGAAGAAAGAATCTCAGAATTTGAAGACCAGACCATGGAATTAACCTGACCTGTTTAAAAAGAAAGAAAGAAAGAAAGAAAACTCAGAAAAAAAGAAAAAACCTACAAGAAATATGCAATTATACCAAGAGGCTGGATCTATATCTGATTGGTATCCCAGAAGAAGAAAAAATGAAAGACACCTTGGAGCAAGTATTCCAGGAAGTTATCCAAGAAAATTTTCCCCAACTCACCGAGATGTGACCATCCAAATACAAGAGATAAAAAGAATGCACACAGGACATCAAATGAGAAGGCTAACCCCTAGACACATAGTAATTTGCCTACACAAAGGAGGCACAAAAGAAAAAAATCCTAAAG
>NW_007023667.1:0-467 GCF_000164805.1 Carlito syrichta
CATCAAGTTGCCTAGGCTGGTCTTGAACTCCTGGGCTCAGGAGTTCGAGACCAGCCTCTTGCCTCCGCCTCCCAAAGTGCTAGGATTACAATTGTGAGCCACCATGCCTGGCAAATATGTTTTTTCCTATGGAGTATAATACAAAAAAAGTTACATGGAAGGCAACCAAGGGACTTACCATGGGAAGAATTGTTATGAGAAATTGCCCTTTGTTTGTGTAATATTAACCAATGAGTAGGAATCAGCAGGAATGTTCTATTGCAGGGCTCACTTTCATTCAATGATGTGGCTGTGGGTTTCATCTGGGAAGAGTGGCAGCTACTAGACCCTATTCAGAAGAACCTGTACCAAGATGTGATGATGGAAAATTTCAGCAACCTGGTATCAGTAGGTAAGCACAGCTTCTCTGGGTAATGTAGGTGACCGATTGCCTTAGCTTTTTTCAGTGCTAAAAGGGGTGGGACCTC
>NW_007023668.1:0-3597 GCF_000164805.1 Carlito syrichta
AGTAACCTAGTTAAGTCAGCACGTTGGACAGCCGGTTAGCTAGGTAGGTAGGTAATTATTTCAGCTAGCTAGCCAGCGGATTATTAGGTAGGTAGCTAGTTATGTCAGCTGGCTAGCCATCAAACTATCTAGTTATGTCAGCTAGTTTAGTCAGTTGGTTATCCAGCTGCCTAGCCAGGTAGCTAGCTAGTTAAATCTGCTGGTTAGCCAGCTGGCTACTTCGTAAACTCAGCTAATTAAATCAGCTGGCTAGGCTGTGTGTTACATATGTAGCTAGGCAATTAAGTCAGCTGGTTAGACAGCTGGACAGCTAGTTAGGGCAGCTAGTTTAGTCAACCGGCTAAATAACTGGCTATCTAGTTAAGTCAGCTCATTAAGTCAATTGTCTAGTAGCTGGCTAGATGATTAAAAAGCTAGTTACATCAGATGGGTAGCCTGCTGGCTCGCTAGTTTTTTCAGCTAGTTAAGTCCTCTGGGTACATAGGAAGCCAGTTAGTTAAGTCAGATAGATATGTCAGCTATCTATATAGATAAGTCAGCTATTTAAGTCAACTAGCTACATGATAGCTAGCTGGGAAGGTAGCTAATTAAATCAGCTAGTTAAGTCAGCTGGCCAGCTAAGTAGCTAACTAGTTAAGTCAGCTTGCTAGCTAGATAAGTCAGCGAGGTAATCAGCTGGCTAGCCAGCTGCCTAGTAGGAAAGCTAGCTAGTTAAGTCAGCTGGCTAGCCAGCTGGCTAGTTTGTTAAGTCACCTAGTTAAGTCAATATGCTGTACAGCAGGTTAGTTAGGTCGTTAGGTAGTTAAGTCAGCTGGCTATCCACCAAGTTAGCTAGTGTTGTTAGCTAGATATGTCTACTGGTTATACAACTGGCTAACTAGTTGAGACAACTAGTTGAGTCTGCTGGTTAACCAACTGGCTAGCTGGTTAAGTCAGATAATTTATTCTAGTGTCTAAGCCAACTGGCTAGCTAGGTATCTCCCTAGTTTAGTCAACTGACTAGCCAGCTGCCTACCTCGTTAAGTCAGCTGGTTAAGTCAGCTGGCTAGTCACATGGCTAGGTAGGTAGCTAACTAATTATGAAAGCTGGCTAGCCGGATTGCCACCTAGTTAAATCAACGAGTTAAGTGTCCTGCCTAGACAGATGGCTACCTAGGTGGCTAGCTAGTTAAGCCAGCTGGCTAGCCGAATGGCTATCTACTTAAGTCAGCTTGTTAAGTCATTTAGTTAGCTGGCTGGCTAGCTAGGTGACTGGCAACTTAAACTGGGTTGGTTAGTAGGATTCTGAGGTAAGTGGCCAGCAAGTTAAGGTGGCTGGCTAGCCGGCTGACCAGCAGGGTGGCTGGCTAGTTAAGCTGGTTGGCTTTCTGACTGTCCAGCCAGCAGGCTGCCTAATTTAGCTGGCTGCCTAGCTACCTGGCAAGCCCACTAACTGGCTAGGGAGCCAGCTAGTCAGCCAGGTAGCAAGCTAGTTAAGCCAGTGGGCTAGCAGTCTAACCAAACATGCAGCTAGCTACTTAAGTCAGCTGCCTAGCCAGCTATCCAGCCAACTTGCTAGTCAGCTAGTAAAGTCAGCTAGCTATCCAGCTAAATAATTGTCAGGTAGCAACTCAGCTAACTATTCAGCAGCTAGTTAAGTAAGCCCACTATACAGCTTGCTAGTCAGCTAGGTAACTGGTCATCTACATAGGTAAGTCAGATAGCCTGCTGACTAGCCAGGTAGCTAGCTAGTTGAGTCAGCCAGCTAGAGAGCTAGATAGCTTGTTTGCTATCTTGTTATGTCAGCTAGATAGCCAGGTAGCTAGACAGCCAGCTAGTTAAGTCAGCTAGCAAATCAGCTAGTTAATTTGCTTACTAGCCAGCTATCACTCAGCTAGCTGGTCATCTAAATAGTGGTCTCGCTCGCTTTCCATCAGGTCAGCTTACTAGTCTGCTCCCTTGCTTGCTAACCAGTCAGCAAACTAGTAGGCTCGCTCATCTGCCATCAGGTCAACTAACTTGTCGGCTCACTCACAGTCCAACAGGTTAGCTAGCTAGTTGGCTTGCTCACCAGCTGACTTGTTAAGTCAGCTCACCAGTAGTCTCGTTCACCACCTGACTGGTTAAGGCAGCTTGCCTGTCCCATCGCTCACCAGCCAACTAGCTAAGTTGGCTCACAGGTTGGCTCACTCGCCAGCCTACTAGTTAAGTGCTCTGAGCAGTTCACTCACTCGCCAACCGACTAAAGTCAGCTGACCAGTCAGCTCACTCTCTGGCTGACTAGTTAAGTCAGCAGACTAGTCAGCTCACTTGCTGGCTGACTAGCTAAGTCAGCTGACCTGTCGGCTCACTCGCCAGATAATTAGTAAATTCAGCTCACCTCTCAGCTCACTCGCCGGCCTACTAGTTAAGTCAGTTAACCAGTTGGTCGCCTAGCAGGGCAGCTAGTAAAGTAAGCATACCAATCGGCCGACTAGTCAGTTAACTTGTCAGCCAACAAGTTAGCTCAGCTAACTAGTCGCTGACAAGTTAGGCCTCCTAACTACTCGGCCTACTAATCGGCTGACAAATTAGTTCAACACACCAGCCATCCAATTAGTTAACAGAGCTGACTTGTGGGCCAACTTATCAGTCAACAAGTAAAGTCACCTGCTAACTCATTAACCAGCTAGTTAAGACAGATAGTTAACTCGTTTACTGTGGGGAGACAGCACCTGCAAGTTTTGGTAAATCCCTTGGAAGATGTGACGGCGTTGGTGAATATGTACAGACAGATATTAAAAGACAGAAAGATGGAAGGATAGATATAAAGAGGAAGAAACAGAAAGAATGAAAGTGGACAACTGTTCAGTGAAATGAGCAGAAGCCATTTATTGAAAGTTACAGCAGGTATTTATACCCAAATTTTAGACAGACAGTCTCACAAGTCTTTCATGTGAGCACAAAGCCAGGCGCAGGAGGGGCATCCCTCACCCACCAGATGTTTTCTCAGGTATGAGGAAGGACAAACCACAAGATTGTCTTATTGTTCCCTTTGCTAGTTAATGCCCTTCAAAAGCAGTTCAACAATCCCTACTAGTCTAATGATGTTCTGATAATCAATAACTTCTAAAGTTCACTCAATACCCATGATGACTAACTTAAACTTTATTACCTTTCTATTCAATGCTAATACTACTTACACAATGCTACAGAAGCTCATAATTATAGCTTAAACCAATTGCTAAAGAATGTGGCTGGGTCCAAAGATCACGCTTGGCTCTATAAGATGTAGCCCATTCCAAGGTTCACAGTTGGCCACTTTTTAGAACAATAGACTACAATCTCTTAACAAAATGGCTATTCTAAAGTCCTATATATCTATCCTAATTTCTCTGAAATTTTCTAATTCCTGATCCTAATATATAAAGTTGATCATCAGCAACAAATCTTCTAAAAATGAAACCAAAATATAAACTGTAAATGTACTAAGGCCAAAACCACAATAGTAGAAAATGGAGACAATGAAATTTCTAAAGTTAACTGTATTCTTATTAAACCTCAAAATATCATGATTGATCATGCTTGAACTAACATGATTCCCTGATGTTAGCATGACCTATTCTACATACTTTCTAT
>NW_007023668.1:3831-5289 GCF_000164805.1 Carlito syrichta
TTTATGGGAAACAGGAGCAATGGGTTTCTAGAGTGAGCCATGCCTGTCACAGACACAGAGCATCAGCTTAGGCCAGCAGAGTTCCTTTACGTTGCTTGTGCTGCATGGAAAAATAAGGAGAAAAATAGGGTCAATAGCTTGCAAACACATCCTAGCAGTCTCGGGATCCACGGACCTCCCTGATCCCTAATGCTCAATCGGCTGTATAGGCAGCTGACGTGTTAAACAATCTAAGTAGTCGGCCGACTCGTCAGCCCACATGTTAATTCACCTAGCTAACTTGTTAACCAACTAGTTAAGTCAGCGATTTAACTCATCTACCAACTAGTTAAAACGGTTAGCTTACTCGTTAACCAACTCATTAAGTCAGCTAGTTATCTCGTTAGCCAACTAGTTAAGTCAGCTAGCTAAGTCAGCTAGCTAACCAGCTAGTTAGCTAAGACAGCTAGCTAATCAGCTAACTAGCCAGCTTAGTAGCTAGCTAAGTCAGGTAGCTCTCTAGTTAGCTAATTATTTGTCACTTACTTAAGTCTGCTACCTAACTAGTTAGATAATTATTAAAGCAGTTAGTTATACAGCTACTTAATTAGTTAGTTAAGTATTTAATTCAGGTAGTTAATTCAGGTAGCTAACTTGTTAAGTCAGCCAGTGAAGTCAGCTAAGTAGTTAAGTCAGATAGCTAACTCAGCTATTTAAGTTAGCTTTCTAATTTAGTCAGATGGTTAAGACAGTAAGTTATCTAATTAGCCAATGGGTTACATCAGCAGATTGAGTGAGGTAGTTAGCTAGTTAACTAACAGGTTAAACCAGCTGGTTGAGTCTGCTAGCTAGCAAGTTAGCAATTGGGTTGTGTTGGCTGGTTGAGTAGGAAAGCTAGTTAGTTAGCTAATGAGCTAAGTTAGCTGGCTGAGTCAGCTAGCTAGCTCTTTAATGAGTTAAGTCAGAGAATTAAGCCAGCTAGCTAGCACGTTAGATAATGAGTAATCTTACTAGTTAGCTAGCTGGTTAAGTCAGCAAGTTAGTTATGCCACTAACTATTTATGTCAGGTTTTTAGCTAGAGAGCTAGCTGGTTAGATAACTATTTGTCAGCTGGCTAGCTAGGTAGCTAGCTAGTTAACTAAATATATTTCAGCTGGCCAGCTAGGTAGCTAGCTAGTTAACTTAGTTAAGTCAGTTGGCTAGCCAGTTCGCTAGCTGGTTAATTCAGCTAGTTAAGGGAGCTGGCTAGCCAACTGGCAATGTATATAGCTAGATAGTTAAGTCAGCTAGATAGCAACCTGGCTAGCTAGTGATGTCAGCATGTTAAATCAACTGACTAGCCAACTGGCTAGCTAGTTAAGTCAGCTAATTTAGTTAGCTCTCTAGCCAGGTGGCTAGACAGGTAGCTAGCTAGATATGTCAGCTTGCTTGCCAGCAGGCTGGCTATTCAAGTCAGATATTTAAGTCAGCTGGCTAGC
>NW_007023668.1:5836-11059 GCF_000164805.1 Carlito syrichta
ATAGCTTTCTAGGTAGCTAGGTAGTAAGGCCAGCTAGTTAACCAGCTGGTGAGCTAGGTAGCTAGCTCGTTAAGTCAGCTAGTTAAGTTAGCTTGCTAGCTACTTAAGTCAGAAAGTTGTCAGCTGGCAAGACAGCTGCCTAGCTGGGTAGCTAGCTAGTTAAGTCAGCTGGCTAGCCAGTTGGGAGGTTAGTTAAGTAACCTAGTTAAATCAGTTCAATAGACAACTTTTTATCTAGGTAGCTAGCTAGTTAAATCTGCTGACTCTCCAACTGGCTACCTAGGTACCTAGGCAGTTAAGTTAAGGCAGCTGCTACCCAGCTGGCTAGATAATTAAGACACCTAGTTAAGTCAGATGGCTAGACAACTGGCTACCAAGGTAGTTAGATAGTTATATCAGCAATCTAGACCGCTGACTAGGTAGTTAAGTCGCCTGGTTAATTCAGTTGGCTTTCCAGCTGACTAGACAAGTAGCTTGCTAATTAAATTAGCTGACTTGACAGCTGGCTAGATAGTTAAGTCACCTAGTTTAGTCAGCTGGCTAGCCAGCTAGCTAACTATAAAGCAAGCAAGTTAATTCAGCTATCAAGCAGCCCAGCTATTTATGTCAGCTAGTTAAGTCAGCTGGCTAGCTAGTTGTCTCGCTAAGTAGCGAGCTAGTTATTTCAGTGGGCTATCCAGCTTTCTATGTAATTAAGTCAGCTTTTTAAGTCAGCTGGCCTGCCAGCTAACTATCTACGTAGACAGCTAGTTAAGTCAGCTGGCTAGCCAGATGCCTATCTACTTAAGTTGGCTAGTTAAGTCAGTTGGTTCTCCAGCTGGCTAACTAGGTGGCTGACAAGATAAGACGGTGGGTTAACAGACTGATCAGGTAGGTGGCCATCTATTTAAGACAGTTGGCTAGCCGTCTGAACAGCAGGGTGACTGGCTAGTTAAGCCAGCTGTCTATCACTGTCCCCAACCGTATGGCTATTTACTTCAGCTAGCTAGCCAGCTGGCCAGTCCTCTAGCTAGCTAGCCAGCTGCCTAGCAAACGAGCCAGACAGGTAGCTAGCTAGATAAGCCAGCTTGCCAGCCATCTAACCAACCAGATAGCTAGCTAGTTAAGTCAACTGGATAGCCAGATAGCCAGCCAACTAGCTAGTCAGCTAGTTAAGTCAGCTAGCTAGTCAGCTAGCTAGTTAAGTCAACTAGCAAGTCAGCTAATTATTCAGCTAGCTTGCTAAGTCAGCTAGGTAGTCAGGTTGCTTGTCAGCTAGCTATTTAAGTCAGCTATCTAGTCAGATAATTGATCAGATAGATAGTTAAATCAGCTAGCCAGCTAACTAGTCAGTTAGCTAGCTAGTTAAGTCAGCTAGATAGACAGCTAGATAGCTTGTTTGCTAGCTATTTATGTCAGCCACATAGACAGATAGCTAGTCAGCTGTCTAGTTAAGTCAGTTAGCAAATCAACTAGTTACTTGGGTAACAAGTCTGCTAGCAACACAGTAAGCTGTTCAGCTAACTAATGGCCTCGCTCAGCTTCCATCAGGTCAGCTAACTAGTCTGCTCGCTCACCTGCCAACCGGTAAGCAAACTAGTCGGCTGACTCGCCAGTCCAAAGTTCAACTAACTTGTCGGCTTGCTCACAGGCCAACAGGACAGCTAACTAGTCGGCTTGCTTGCCAACCGACTAGTTAACTCAGCTCACCAATGGCTCTCTTGCTGGTCAACTAGTTAAGCCATCTCACCCTTCGGCTCTCTCGATGGACAACTAATTTATTTGGCTCACCGGTCTGCTCACCCACTGGCAGACTAGTATATCTTCTGACCAGTCGGCTCACTCATCAGCCAACTAAAGTCAGCTGACCAGTCAGCTCACTCACCAGCAGATTAAAGTCAGCTGACCAGTCGACTCACTAACCGGCTGACTACTTAAGTCAGCTTACCAGTAGGCTCACTCACTGGCTGACTTGTTAAGTCAGCTGACAAGTCGTCTCTCTCACCCACTGACTAGTTAAGTCCGCTCACCTATTGGATCATGCACTAGCTGACAAGTCAGGTAACCGTTCCGCCAACTAGCCATCCAAGACATAAAGTGAGCTAAACAATCGTCTGACTAGTTGAATGAAAAGTTAGCACAGCTAACTAGTCAGCTGACTAGTGAGGTCAGTTAACTTGTCAGCCAAGTATTCGGCTGACCTGTTAGGTCAGCAAACGAGCAGGCAACTAGTTAACATTGCTAACTTGTGGGTCAACTCATCAGTCATCTTGTTAACCCAGCTAACTAGTCGGCCGACTAGTCGGCCCACTTCTTAAGCCAGCTAACAAGTCAGCCGAGTAGACAGCCAATGTGTTAAACAATCTAAGTAGTCGGCTGACTCATCAGCCCACAAGCTAATTCACCCACCTAACTCATTAACCAACTAGTTAAGTCAAATATTGAACTCGTTAATCAACTAGTAAAAACAGTTAGCTAACTTGTTAACCAACTCGTTAAGTCAGTCAGCTATCTCTTTAGCCAACTAGTTAAGTCAGCTAGCTAAGTCAGCTAGGTAACTAGCTAGCTAGCTAAGTAAGCTACCTAAGTCAGCAAGCTCACTAATTAGCTAACTATTTAAGTCATCTACTTAAGTCTACCTAACTAGTTAGATAATTATTAAAGCAGCTAGTTATTCACCTACTCAAATAGCTAGATAACTATTTAATGCAGGTAGTTAAGTCAGGTAGCTAAATTGTTAAGTTGGCCAGTGAAGTCAGCTAGCTAAGTAGTTAAGTCAGATAGCTAAGTCAGCTAGTTAAGTCAGCTTTTTAATTTAGTCAGATAGTTAAGACATTTAGCTAGCTAGTTAGCTAACGGATTAAGTCAGCAGAATGAGAGAGGTAGTTAGTTAACTAATGGGTTACACCAGCTGGTAGCATAAGCTATCTTGCTAGTTAGCAAACGAGTTGTGTCAGCTGGTTGAGTAGGCAAGCTAGCTAGTTAGCTAATGAATTAAGTCAGTTGGTTGAATCAGCTAGCTAGCTCTTTACCTAACGAGTTAAGTCAGATGATTAAGTGCTAGCTAGCACGTTAGATAGGAGTAAGCTTACTAGTTAGCCAGCTGACTAACTCAGCAAGCTAGCTAGGCTGCTAACTATTTGTCATCTTGTTAGCTAGGTAACTAGCTGGTTAGATAAATATTTAAGTCAGCTGGATAGCTAAGTAGCTAGCTAGTTAGCTAAATATATGTCAGCTGGCCAGCTAGGTAGCTAGCTAGTTAACTCTGCTAGTTAAGTCAGCTGGCTAGCCAGATGGCTAGCTAGGTAGCAAGCTAGTTAAGCCAGTTGGCTAGCCAGCTGGCTAGCGGGTTAATTCAGCTGGTTGAGAGAGCTGGCTAGACACTGGCAATGTATGTAGCTAGCTAGTTAAGTCAACTAGATAGCTATCTGGCTAGCTAGTGATGTCAGTGTGTTAAGTCAGCTGGCTAGCCAACTGGCTAGCTGGTTACTTCAGGTAATTTAGTCAGCTGTCTAGCCAGCTTGCTAGGCAGGTAGCTAGCTTGATATGTGAGCTTGCTAGCCAGAAAGCTAACTATTCAAGTCAGATATTTAAGTCAGCTGGCTAGTCTGCAGACTATGTAGGAATCTAGCTAGTTAAGGGTGCTGGCTTGCCAGCTTGCTATCTTAGGTCAGCTGGGTAAGTCAGTTGACTAGCCAGCTGGCTAGAGAGGTAGCCAGCTAGTTATGTCACCTGGCTAGCCAGCTGACTAGTTGGTTAAGTCAGCTAGTTATGTCAGCTGGCAACCTGCTGCTTAGCTAGTTAAGTCAGCTTGTTAAGTGTGTTGGCTATCCAGTTGGTTAGCTAGTTAAAAAGCTAGTTTAGTCTGATGGCTAGCCATCAGACTAGCTAGTAATTTCGGCTAGTTAAGTCAACTGGTTACCTAGGAATCTAGCTATATAAGTCAGCTAGTTATGTCAGCTAGATAGCTCGCTAAGTCAGCTAGTTAAACCAGCTGGTGAGCTAGGTATCAAGCTGGTTAAGTCAGCTAGTTAAATTAGTTTGCTAGCTAGTTAAGTTAGCAAGTTAAGTCAGCTGTCTAGTCAACTGGCTAGGTGGTTACGTCAGGTAATTTAGTCAGCTGTCTAGCCAGCTTTCTAGGCAGGTAACTAGCTACATATGTGAGCATGCTAGCCAGCAGGCTAGCAATTCAAGTCAGATAGTTAAGTCAGCTGGCTAGCCTGCAGGCTATGTAGGTATCTAGCTAGTTAAGAGAGCTGGCTTGCCAGCTTGCTATCTTAGGTCATCTGGGTAAGTCAGTTGACTAGCCAGCTGGCTACAGAGGTGGCCAGCTAGCTATGTCACCTGGCTAGCCAGCTTACTAGCTGGTTAAGTCAGCTTGTTAAGTCAGCTGGCAACCTGCTGCCTAACTAGTTAAGTCAGCTCGTTAAGTCTGTTGGCTATCCAGTTGGTTAGATAGTTAAAAAGCTAGTTTAGTTTGATGGCTAGCCATCTGGCTAGCTAGTTATTTCTGCTAGTTAAGTCAGCTGGTTACCTAGGAATCTAGCTATATATGTCAGCTAGTTATGTCAGCTAGGTAGCTCGTTAAGCCAGCTAGTCAAACCAGCTGGCAAGCTAGGTATCTAGCTGCCTAAGTCAGCAAGTTAAGTTAGCTTGCTAACTAGTTAAGTCAGCAAGTTAAGTCAGCTGGCTAGCCAGCTGTCTAGCTGGGTAGCTAACTAGTTAATTCTGCTGGCTAGCCAGTAAGAAGTTAGTTAAGTAACCTAATTAAGTCATCGAAATAGACAGCTGGTTAGCTAGGTAGCTAGCTAGTTAAGACAGCTGGCTATTCAGCTGGCTAGTTAGGTACTTAGGCAGTTAATTCAGCCTACTAGCCAGCTGCATACCTAGTTAAGTCACCTAGCTAAATCAGCTTGCTTGACAGCTGGCTAGCTATGTAGCTAGATAGTTATGCCAGCAATCTAGACCACTGTGTAGCTAGTTAAGTCACCTAGGTAAGTCAGTTTGCTGTCCAACTGGCTAGCCAGGTGGCTTGCTAATTAACTCAGCTGTCTGGAGAGCTGGCAAGCTAGTTAAGTCACCTAGTTTAGTCAGCTAAGTATCCAGCAGGCTAACTATATAGCAAGCAACTTAATTCACCTGACTTGCAAGCAGGCCAGCTATTTATGAAGCTAGTTAAGACAGTTGGCTAGTCAGGTGGTAAGCTAAGTAGCAAGCTAGTTATTTCAGTTGACTATCCAGCTG
>NW_007023669.1:0-488 GCF_000164805.1 Carlito syrichta
AGCTAGTCAAATCAGCTTGTTAAGTCAGCTGGCTAGCTAGATAGCTAGCATAGCTAGCTACTTAATACAGCTAGCTATGCTAGCTGGTTAGGTCAGTTAGTTAAGTCAGCTTGCTAGCTTGTTAAGTCAGTGAGTTAAGTCAGCTGACTAGCCAGGTGCCTAGCTAGGTAGGTAGCTAGTTAAGTTAGCTGGCTAGACAGTTAGCTAGCTAATTAAACAACCCAGTTAAGTCAGTTCATTAGCCAGCTGGTTAGCTAGGTAACTAGGCAGTTAAATCAGCCTGCTAGCCAGCTGGCTAGCTAGTTATTTTATCTAGTTAAGTCAGCTGACTTGACAGCTGGCTAGCTAGGTAGCTAGATATTTAAATCAGCTGTCTAACCCACTGGCTAAATAGTTAAGCCACCTAGTTAAATCAGCTGACTAGCCAACTGACTAGCTATATAGCAGCTAGTTAATTCAACTGACTAACAATCAGGCCAGATATGTAA
>NW_007023670.1:0-461 GCF_000164805.1 Carlito syrichta
AAATAAAGAGATATTTCACTGACTGAGAAAGAAAGCAAAATAAAGAACTCAACAATGGGGAAAAATGGTGTTCAATAAATTGCTCAAAATGAAACTTGTGGAACATACAGTAAATTGCTAAATATCTAACTAAAATAATTATAAAATGAAAACAAATATCAAAGCTTATTCTTATAAAGAAAATGTATAATGGAAAGAAGAAAATAATATTTGCATAATATAAAGAAAGGTGTAAAATATGAGAGAAACAGAGATGGTAGAAAGAAGGTGGATTTCACTAATATGATAAAACTGAAATAAAAACCGGGGTTCAAATTTGTACATAAAATGCACATAACTATAAATAGAGAAAAGAATATATGACCTTCAGATCAGTAGAGAAGAAAAACAGCAACAAGAAAACCCTACACACACACACACACACACACACACACACACACACACACACACACACCACACAA
>NW_007023671.1:0-461 GCF_000164805.1 Carlito syrichta
AGGATGCCCGACCAATATAAGGATCACACATATTCCTATACAATTTGCAGAAAAAGACAGATTCAGAGAAGTAGATAGACTTTCCTACTGGCGTGAAGAAGCTAACTGCTCTGTGGAGAAGCCCAAGTGCAGGGACTAGTGGGTGGCCTTTAGTTGTTGAGGGCCTCAGTCCTACAACCAAAAAGAAACGAATTATGACAACCAGTAATCTTGGAAGAGACTCAGATGAGATTGCAACTCGAGCCAATACCTTAATCTCAGTCTAGTGAGAAGCCAGCACAGCTATGCCTAGACTCCTGACCACAAAAAAAAAAAAAATGTGGGTAACAAATTGTGAGATAAGAAATACTTGTTGCTTTTAACCCACTAACAATAAAATAAACTGGGCTCGGTGGCTCAGCCAGTAATCCCGTGCCTTTGGGAGGCTGAGGTGAGTGAATTGCCTGAGCCCGCGGGTTCGA
>NW_007023672.1:0-901 GCF_000164805.1 Carlito syrichta
CCCATGCTTTGGGAGACTGAGGTGAGTGAATTGCCTGAGCCCACAGGTTCGAGACCTGCCTAGGCAACTTGGCAAGACCTCATCTCTACAATATATAAAAAAATTAGCCAGGCATGTTAGCACATGACTGTAGTTCCAGCTACTTGGAGGGTGAGGTGGCAGGATCGCCAGAGCCCAGAAAGTCGAGGCTGCAGTGGCTGGGAGCTTGTTACTGCACTCCAGTCTGGGCTACGGAGTGAGACTCCAACTAAAAAAAAAAAAGGCAGAAGGTACAAAAAACCATAAATCAATACATGTAAGATTTTCATTGGCTTGGCCCAAGAAGGAGGGACTTGTAGGTCAAAGGTGGAGTCAATGATTTTTTGACTGGTACTTTTGATGTGAGGTCAGAGCGTTTGATTCATGGAGCCGACACACAATTTACCAAGAGAGAGGTTTATTAACCTATTAGGCAGGGTCGACTGGCCAGGGCCACCCACCAAACTCAAGAGTGTCTAGGTGAGGGCCCCATACTGTGGCTGAGGCCTTTCTTAAATATGCAAAAGCTTGCCTAATCCACAAGGCCGTCATAATTCAAGTTCAAACAACACAAAGGCTGCCAGAAGAGAGGCTTGCTCGCCACAATTAAAACAGAGAAAAGTCTGCCGGAATTTGAAAGGGGCTTATTGCACAACACTCACACACTGCCACAGGGGGTTACAGAAGCAGAAAAAGCTGGTTAACTTATCTAACATAGACAACTTGGGGTTTCCAAGTTGGACGTTCCTTCCAGGGTTTCCAGGAATTACTAAGTTTTAGGGGAGAGGTCACAGCACACAGTTTCAGTATACTTAATATATGCAGTTATATTTTCATTACATTTCACATAATTCATCACACTTAATATATAAGGCTTCACACA
>NW_007023673.1:0-554 GCF_000164805.1 Carlito syrichta
GAAATGGAATGGAGAAGAATTCAGAGAAATGGATTGGAGAGGAAAGGAATGGATTAGCGTGGATTGGCATGGAATGGAATGGAATGGAGAGAAAAGAATGGAATGGAAAGGAATGGAATGGAATGGAAAGGAATGGAATGGAATGGAATGGAATGGAGTGGAATGGGATGGAATGGAATGAGAGAAATGGAATGGAATCGAATGGAATGTGATGGAATGGAGAAGAATGGAATAGAAAAGATTGGAGAAAAATGGAATGGAATGAAATGGAATGGAGTGTAGTGGAGAGGAATGGAAAGGAAGGGAATGGAAAGAAACTGAATGGAATGGAAATGAATGTAATGGAAGAGAGTGAGGTGGAATGGAAAGGAGCTGAAATGAATGGAATGGAGAGTAATAAAAATGAATGGAATAGAGAGGAATGGAATGGAATGGAGTGGAATGGAAAGGAGTGGAGTGGCATAGAGTGGAGTGGAATGGACTGGAATAAAATGTAATGGAGAGGAATGGAATGGAATGAAATGGAATTGAGTCGAATTGAATCAAATCGAATG
>NW_007023674.1:0-454 GCF_000164805.1 Carlito syrichta
ATTCCTCTTCATACCATTTCATCCCAATCCATTCCATTCCATTCCATTGCTCTCCACTGCGTTCCATTACACTCTTCTCCATTCCCTTCCAGTCCCGTACATTCCATGTCTCTCCATTCCTTTCCACTTTTCTGTATTCCCTTCCATTCTTTTTCTCTCCATTACCTTCTTTTCCTTTCCATTCCTCTAAATTCTATTCAGTCTTTTTCCTTTCCTTTCCATTCCTTACCATAGGTTTCGTCTGCATTTGATTTCTTTCCACTCCTTTCCATTCCTCTCAATTCCATTCCTAACAATTCCATTCCATTCCATTCCTCTCCATTCCATTATTTTGTATTCCATTCCTTTCCTTTCCACTCCATATATCTCCATTCAATTCCCTTCCATTCCATTACCATCCTTTCTATTCCACCCTATTCCATTCCTCTAGATTCCATTCCTATTCATTCCACTA
>NW_007023675.1:0-3069 GCF_000164805.1 Carlito syrichta
TTGATGTGTTGTAGAGACAAGGTCTGACCAAGTTGTCCAGGCTGGTTTCAATCCCCTGGGCTCAGACAATCCTCTCACCTCGGCCTCCCAAAGTGCTGGGGCTACAGGCCTGAGCCACTGCACTGGCTTGAATTGGAAATTTGATAACAAAGAAAAAACAAAACAAAATACTGGTTCTTCACCAGACACATTCAAGAAGCGCGGCACTAAAACACATGGCATCCGTCACTGACTTAAACAGCTCAGGAGACAGGCTGTGTGCAGAGAATGGTGCCAGAGGGGTCTTGTGGGGACATCCTTCCCTATGCAGGACTTCTGAGAGAAGTAACGAGCATGTGAGTTCACTCTGCAGGGCAGCAAGGATATTTACAGATGACCCCAACAGTTATGTCCCATGTATTTAGAGGGTGCTAACAGAGAACAAAAGGCTACTTCACACTGAACAGCACAGACAGCCTCCAAGCACCCAGTAAGGAAGGTGGAAAAACTGAGTCTGGACACTTTCCATCATTACTATTTAGGTCTTTCTGGAGCCCAATGCTCATCTTCTTTCCTCCCTCCCCCCATTTCTGAAACCACTGATCCTATGGCACAGTTCTGAAGTGGAACTCAGACATGCATAAGCCAGATAAGCTCCCTGTGCTGTGAATCCGATGCACACCAAAGCCTCTCCCGGCGCCTAAGACACACAGAACAGTACTCCCTGCTCAGATGCAGAATTGGTGGCCGCATGAGCAACAGGAGTAAGGCTGCAAAAGGAGCCGGGAAGGCAGAACCATTTTTCAATCTTCTGAGCAGTCTTCATATTAGAAAAACATTACAGTCAGGCGTGATGGCTCACGCCTGTAATCCCAGCACTTTGGGAGGCCAAGTTAGAGAACTGTCTGATTCCAGGAGTTTGAGACCAATCTGGGCAACTTGGATGAGACCTCGTCTCTACAATAAATTAGCCAGGTTTGGTGGTGTACTCTTGTGGCTCCAGCTACTTAGAAGGCTGCGGTGGCCATGATCATGCCACTGCACTTCAGCCTGGGTGACAAAGTGAGGCTCCGACTCCAAAAAAAAAGGGAAAAATATTACAAAACAATTATGATTTGGCTTTTAATTACTCCAAAATGAGTAAGTGAGAAGAAGAAAGTTTTAGCTTTTGTAAAATGATTACGCACAAAACATAAAGAGTGGAGCCATGCACAAGTACTATTAATACCGTCTATCTTACAAAAGGGGTTCCCAGCCCCCGGACCATGGTACCAGATCGTGGCCTGTTAGGAACTGGGTCACACATCATTAGGTGAGTGGAGGGCAAGCAAGCGAAGCTTCATCTGTATTTACATTGGCTGCCCATCACTCACATTACTGCTGAGCTCCACCTCCTGTCAGATCAGCAGCTGAATTAGATTCTCAAAGGAACATCAACCCTATCGTGAATTGCACAGATGAGGGATCTAGGTTATGTGCTCCTTAAGAGAATCCAATGGCTGATGATTTGAGGTAGACCTGATGCTAGCGCTGGGGAGTGGCTGCAAATACAGATTAACACTAGCGGTGAGGTTTAACTGCACAGAGAACATAATAAATCAATTGCTTGCAGTCTAATATCAAAACAATAATTTCATAACAATCATAATTTCATTATATATTACAACATAACAATAACAGAAATAAAATGCACAATAAATGCAAAGTACTCGATTCATCCTGAAACCACACCCCACTCCCTGGTCCACAAAAAAATTGTCTTCCACAAAACCGGTCCCTGATGCCAAAAAGGTTGAGGACCGCTGCCTTACTAGACTGTTAAAGATCTCCAAGTCTAGACCTGCACTCTCCAACAGAAATATCACATAAGCCATAGATGAAAATTCACATTTTTAAGAAGACACATTAAAAAAAAAAAGATGAACTTGCTGGGCATGGTGGCTCATGCCTATAATCCCAGCACTTTGGGGAGGTTGAGGTGAGAGGATTGCCTAAGTCCACGAGTTCGAGACCAGTCTGGGCAACTTAACAAGACCTCATCTCTACAATAAATCAAAAAACTTACCTGGGCATGGTGGTGCACGCCTGTTGTTCCAGTTACTTGGAAGGCTGAGGTGGAAGGATTGCCTGAGCCCAGCAGGTCAAGGCTGCGGTGGCCATGAGCATGCCACTGCCCTCCAGCCTAGGTGACAGAGTGAGACCTCGACTCAAAAAAAATTTTTAAAAGATGAAATTAATCTTAATGTATATTGTTAACCTAATCTGTCCAAAACATTTTCATTTCAGCATGTAATTTATATAAAAATTCTTAATGATCTACTTCATGCTCTTTTTCTCATACAATGTCTTTGAAATCCAGTGTGTACACCTCAATGGCCTTGTGTAGCTAGTGGCTACCAAACGGCGCTGGATGTGAGCATCTTTCTCTCCCCACTTCTCTGCACCTTTCAAACTGTCACTCCCACTGCTATTCACCCTTGCTCCAACCTCAACTCCACCTGGCTTACAAACCTTCCTACCTAGCCCAGACCCCATGGCACATCATTTCCCTACCCCAACAAGGATTCAAACACTCACACCTGCAGTTTATTCCTGAACTCACCAGAAGGACTTCAGTCCCACGATTATAGTACAGTCCTCAACTATCACAGATGAAATGCAGATTACAAGTCTCAGAGTTTCTCATCTTTCTCAGGAAAGCCACATGTAACTAAGAAGAGCACAGGCTCCAGAATCAGGAAGGCTGGGTGCCAGCCAAGGCTCTGCCACACACCAGCTGGGTGGCCAACCCTGAAAAAAGTACCCTATTTTTCTGACCCCTTAAGAGATAAGAAAAAAAACAGACAGAAAGAGTAAAAATGAAAAAAAATGTGGGCCACTTACCAGCTATAAAAAGATTAAATGTTAAATTTATACTACAGCTTCCATCACACAGATTGGTAACATAACAGCATTCACTCAATCTCAGTTCTTCCCTTCTTCCCCCAACTTCTAATACTTCATACTTGCTGAGCGATGCCCACTGAATCTCTTCTGTACTTCAAACACCATGGGTCCTCTCACTTCATTCCGTCCATTCCTGCCAAGTTC
>NW_007023676.1:0-466 GCF_000164805.1 Carlito syrichta
CTGAGGTGTGCTGTCTCTTACTGCTCTTTAATTGTTTCATGTCTATAAATCTTATCTCCTTGGATAGATTGTGGTTCAAGTCAATTCAAACAAATTCAAATCAGCAAATGGTTACTGAGTGACAGATGTCTATGAAGATCTGTGCAACTTGGGTGCTGGCACAGTTCTTGCTTTAACTTTGTTTTAATTCCTTCAATAAATATTTATTGTGCATTTACTCACACATATGACCACTGTACTAAGAGAGATTACATTTCCTTTTGCGCCCTCTATGTTTCCAAGAAAATTACCAGTGTTGAACAAGGTCAAGGACAAATTGACCAGGCTACAGTGAATGATCCTGAATAGAGTAGCTTAATGGTCTCAAGCTCAATGTAATTTCACGTGCAATGAGATTCAGGTAACCCTTGACTTCAGAGAGTCCCTTTAAGGGGTTGGAAAAATTTAGAAAGGGACTCTAAACAGC
>NW_007023677.1:0-987 GCF_000164805.1 Carlito syrichta
TGGCTAGCTAGGTAGTGAGCTAGTTAAGTCAGTTGACTAGCCAGCTGGCTACTTAATTAATAAATCTAGTTAAGAAAGCTGGATAGTCAGCTAGCTAGTTAGGAAGAGAGCTAGTTAAGTTAGCTGTCTAGCCAACTGGCTAACTAGTTAAGTCACCTAGTTGAGTCAGCTGGCTAGCCAGTTGGCTAGCTGGTTAAGACAACTAGTTAAGTCAGCTGTCTAGCCAACTGTCTAGATAGTTAACTCACCTAATTAATTCAGTTGACTTCCCAGCTGGCTAGCTTGCTAGCTAGCTAGGTAAGTCAACTGGCTAGCCAGATGTCTAGCAGGTTAACCTAACTAGTTAATTCAACTGGTTAGTCAGCTGGGTAGCTAGTTAAGTCAACTATTAAGTAGTAGGCTAGCCAGCTGTCTAGCTGTTTAATTCAGCTAGTTAAGTCAGCTGGCCAGCCATCTGGTGAGCTAGGTAGCTAGCTTCTTAAGTCATCTAGATAAGTCAGCTGGCTAGCTAGGTTGCTAACTAGTTAAGACAGCTACTTAAGTCAGCTGGCTAGCTAGTTAAGTCAGTTAGTTAATCAGCTGGCTAGCCAGCTGCCAATGATGGGAGCTATCTAGTTAAGTCATCTGGCTAGCCAGCTGGCTATCTAGTGAAGTCACATAGTTAAGTCAGTTCCCAGCCCAGCAGGTTAAGTAGGTAGTTAAGTAGTTTGCTGGCAAACCAGTGGGCTAGGTAGCTAGCTAGCTAGTTAAGGCAGCTGTCTAGCCAGCTGGCTTGCTTTTTTAGTCAGCTAGTTAATTCAGCTAGCCAGGCAGCTGACTAGCTAAAGTCAGCTAGTTAAGTCAACTGGCTAGAAAGTTGTCAGTAAGTTAAATTAGCTGGCAAACCAGCTGCCTAGCAGGGTATCTAACTAGTTAAGACAGCTGGCTAGCTAGCTGGCAAGCAAGTTAAATCACCTACTTAAGTCAGCTCGCTGGCCAGCAGTTTAG
>NW_007023678.1:0-481 GCF_000164805.1 Carlito syrichta
TAAATTTCTTTCATATGAATAATAAGTCTTATAAGAAAAGGAGACAATAGTAAGAACAAATATTTGAATAAAGATGGACGGATGAATGAGTAGGTGAGTGGATGGAGGGATAGATGGACAGATTCATGGATGGGAGGAAGGAAAGGAGGGAAGGAGGGAGGACAGACATATGATGGATGAATGGATGATGGGAAGATGGATACGTAGAAGGAAGGAAGGATGATAGATAGGCAGATGAATAGATAGATGGAGAGATGGATGGATGAATGGATGAGTGGAGATATGAACAGATGGATGAGGGATGGATGGATGAAGGATGATTGATGGATAGAGAATATCAATAATAGATCAGCAGACAACTCTCAAAGTTATGATGCCAAGTTAGGAATGGCATGCCCAGCATGGTAACAGATGCACATATCTCTTTAATGCAGTGACACAATATCACACAGTGCTAACTGATGCATAAGAAAAGGAAATG
>NW_007023679.1:0-445 GCF_000164805.1 Carlito syrichta
AATCACAAAAATTAGCCAGGTGTGGTGGCGTGCACCTGTAGTTCCAGTTACTTGGAAAGCGGAGGCAGAAGGATCACCTAAGCCCAGCAGGTCAAGGTTGTGGTGGCCGTGAGTGTGCCACTGCATTTCAGCCTGGGTGACAGAGTGAGACTCCAACTAAAAAAAACAAAAAACTTTTCCCCACAACTTAAAAGATTGCTGTCAATTAAAGATCCAAGTGATCTTTTAATATCAGCACATCTGGATTTACCTTGTTGTTTTTTTTTTTTTAACAGCTGTACAATATGATTTGACAGGTCAAAGAATTTTAATAAAATAACTATAATGTGGCAACCCCTGAAGGGGTCCCCTCTCACTGTGGGAGTTTTTTTGTTTCTCAATAAATCCTACTTTCTCACACACACACACACACACACACACACACACACACACACACAAACATTAT
>NW_007023680.1:0-444 GCF_000164805.1 Carlito syrichta
ATAGCTGACTGAGTGAAGGCTAGGGAGTTAGCGCCAGAGCTCTCCTGGTGCAGTGGCTGGTGCCACAGCTGCTGGACTTGGACCCTAGTGATTCCTGGAATGCAGAAGCTGAGCGTCATTTTCTTTTTCTTTTCTTTTCTCTTTTTAAAAAATCAACATACCTTCCCGGGGAAGAAAATACTGGGAAAGATTGTCTAAGTGGGGGCTTGTAAGCAAGTGGCCAGGCTCCTGGTGCAACAGCTGGTGCTGCAGCTTCTCTGCTTTATTCCCAGCTTTTCCCAGGTCACAGAAGCCAAGCACCATTTCTTTTAAATGAACAAAAGTGGCGGGGAGAAAATATCGCCCCAGGCTCTCCCTCACCAGTGTACCAGGAGAGAGACTGGTAGCACCTGGCATTGCCTTACTACTTCAGTGCCTGGCAAGGCACTGGCAGCAGAGGCTGCA
>NW_007023681.1:0-441 GCF_000164805.1 Carlito syrichta
GGTGAATATGTAGATTATTTTTCATATTACTCTAATGTGAAAAAATATATTTATTATCCTCATCAATTTTTTCACTTGACCAATATATATTAAGCACATAACTAATAATTATGCCAGGAAAATCAGCATAAAAAAGAGTGTCCTGGATAACTGGGAAATACTCAATGCATATATGTGTTGTTGTTGTTTTTTCTATTAACTTTATTCTTTAATTTTAGACAGGTTTATTTTGTTTTTGCTTTGTTTGTTTTGTTTTGTTTGCTTGTTTTGAGTTGGGTTCTCACTCCATTTCCCAGGCTGGAGTGAGTGACAAGATCACAGCTCACCACAGACTCGACCTCCTAGGCTCGGGCAACCCTTCCACCTCAGTCTCCCAAGTAACTGGAACTACAGACATGTTCCCCATGACTGGCTAATTATTTGTATTGATTGATTTTTGCA
>NW_007023682.1:0-438 GCF_000164805.1 Carlito syrichta
CGTTCTGATTCACCGGTGCGGTCCTAACCCTTCCCTGGTCAGTGCAGGTCACCGACATAGGAGGATAAAAAATGCAGTGGCAGCCGAGATGATGCTAGATAGCTGAAAGTGACTTTTCAGAGTAAATGTATGTTCAGCTATGTTTTCCAACTGATTGACATAGTTGGAGATGTTTGAAAGTAAGTCTTCAATTGTAGTACAGCAGAGACCTCCTGTTTTTGCTAATAGGAAGTTTCATGCCATGCAGTCAGCGATGGCATATTGTTTTATTTTTCCCTCCTCCTGATTGAGTAAGCTTAAGCTTGAGAGGTGTACTTAGCTATGTAATGGTCACGACATATTAGAGCCTCTAAATCTGGGAAGATATCACTATAAATGGTAACTCCTGCCACCTGAGGACCTGCAACAGGGATCCATGCATTTCCTATGACGGCCTTC
>NW_007023683.1:0-595 GCF_000164805.1 Carlito syrichta
AAATAAGCCAGAGTATGGAAAAGCAGTGGCTGGGATCTGTCGGGATTTAGGAATGAAAGAGACAAAGAGTTTTATATTGTTGTTCAGTTGTGTTTACTTGTTTCCTATTGCTTGCTTGGAAGCACAGAACTAGGAAGATCATGGAATGTCTCCAAAGGTGACACAACATGAGAACATCTGTTCAAACAAAGAATGAGAAAAGAGAGGCCTGGCTATAGCAGGGCTTGATGAGATAGAAGAGAGGCCCAGAACAGAAAATTGAGAGATAACAAAGGCATCCACCTTTCTCCCTGCCTTAAAACCTTCTAAAGAATTGTTTAGGGTGGACTTTTTTGGAGAAATGAAAGGGGTGTATATGGGAGGGGGGAGGGGGTGGGGAAGAATGGGGGAGCATGGAGGGTGACATCAGCAATGGAAATGACCCAACTTTGAGTTAGATTGAGGAAGAAAGAGACACAAACTTCTTTAAAAATAGAGTTTTTCAAACTCTAAATAGCTCATAGAGTCCTAGGACCTACAGGAGGGGTTTTGAGAATTTTCTCTCAAAAGCATGATTAGCTCTGCACTGGAAATAAAATCAAGTCACACAGGTCAA
>NW_007023684.1:0-492 GCF_000164805.1 Carlito syrichta
GGAGTGGAATGGAGTGGAATGAAATGGAATAAAACAGAATAGAATGGAATGGAAAGGAAGGAATGGGTTGGAGAAGATCCAACTGAAATGGAATGGAGATAAATAGAATGGAATAAAATTGAATGGAGTAACATGGAATTGAGGACTGGAATGGAATGGAATTGAATAGAGAGGAATGGCATGGTGTGTAGTGGAATGGAATGGAAGGTTGAGCTATGGAAAACAATGGAATGGAAAGGAATTGAGAGGAATGGAATGGAATTGAGAGGAATGAAATGGAATGGAACAGTATTGGGAGCAATGGAATGGAATGAAGAGGAAAGTAGTGGAATAGAGTGCAATGGATTGGAACGGAAAGAACGGAATAGAGAGGAAATAAATGGGGAGGAGTGGAATGAAAGGAATGTGATGGAAGGCAATTGAATGAAAAAGAATGGAAAGGAGAGAAATGGAATGGAGAGAAATGCAATGGAGAGGAATGGAATGCAATGG
>NW_007023685.1:0-521 GCF_000164805.1 Carlito syrichta
GAAAGGAATGGTATTGAGAGGAATGGAATGGAAAAGAATGGAATAGAATGGAGAGGAATGGAATGGAATGTAATACAGTGGAATGCAATAAAATGGAGAGGAATGGAATGGAGCGGAATTAATGGAAAGGAATGGAGAGGAATTAAATGGAATGGAAGGAAAGAATACAAAGGAATGGAGTGGAGAGGAATGGAATGGAATGGAGTGGAATGGAAAAAATGCAATAGAGAGGAGTGGTTTGGAATAGAATGCCTTGGAGAGGAATGGAATGGAGAGGAATGGAGAGGAAAGCATTTTCATCAAATGGAATGGAGAGAAATGGAATTGAATGGAATGGAGAGAAATGAAATGGAGAGAAATGGAATGGAAAGATTGGAATGGACAGGATTGGAATGGAGAAGAATGGATTGAACTGGATTTGAATGGAGAAGAAAGGAGTGGAAAGGAATAGAATGGAATGTAATGGAGAGGAATGGAATGGAGTCGAATGGATTGGAATGGAGACAAGTGAAATGGAATGC
>NW_007023686.1:0-500 GCF_000164805.1 Carlito syrichta
CTTGCCATATTCTCTCTGTCCCCTGCTACCTAGAGCCTTCATCTACGTATCAACAATCTTGGCTTCCACAACATCCCCTTATCTTAGCTCAACATTTCTTTCACTAATTTCAAAGTCTTCAGACAGAGCTTGATTCTTTCTACCAGTGGCTAATCAGAAAATCTTTGACCTACAAGTCCCCTGCTTGGAGATAACCCACCTTTCCAAGTCCTACCTAGGTATATCTCACATGTATTTATTTATGTACTTCCTGTAACTTCTGCCACCCTAAAAATGTATAAAACCAAGTTATAATTCAGTCATTTTGGGTATATGTTCTCAGTACCATAGGCCTGCATCATTCACATTTGGCTTGGAACAAACCTTTTAACATATTTTACAGAGTTTGGTATTTTCATCAACAAGTTATATTATTCAACTTACTCCAATTTCCCTTTTCTTTTTGTAAATAATACCCACCTGGCAGGGTGGTGGAGGAGTCATGGGCTCTGTGTATAAAC
>NW_007023687.1:0-429 GCF_000164805.1 Carlito syrichta
CCTAGTGCTTGCTCTACTGAGGTTCCCCAGCCTGTCTCCAGGACCCTTGCACTTGACCAGGTCCTCCACTCCCAGGCACAGGCCGAGTGTCCTGATGTGATGCCACAGCACTTCCCGCCTCCTGCCACCCACAGCCTGGGCCAAGATTCTAATGTCAGCTTCAGGACATCAGTCAAGAGATCTTCCCAGATCCCCTCCCACAATTGCCAGAATCCCCCAAAGAAACCAAGACTCGGCTCATTCCACACTTCACTGAAGAACATTCAGAGACCAGAGCTAGGGAGTCTGGCGACTGTCCAACCTCTGCCAAGTACACCTGGACTTGGGCCAGCAGTGTCACTACAAGGAATCAGGAGAATGCCATCCCAAGTGCCCAGCACTGACCAGCAGCCTGCACACAGGAGACCACGCCCGCATCCTCTCCAGGCC
>NW_007023688.1:0-609 GCF_000164805.1 Carlito syrichta
CTGCCATACTGAAGTGCCCCCTTAAGGAATCTGACTCCCCTGACCTCAGAGAAATGAAGGATTTGAATCCCCCTTTTCTAATAGAGATGAGAAGTTAACCCCTCCCTACCAGCTTTTCCCCTGAGACTCAATGGTGGACGAGATTGTGTCCCAAGAGTTAGCAGGGACTAGAATCAGAAAGTGTCCACAGGTAGACCATAGCTGCCCACCTGCTGCTTGTTGGGGGCTCAGCCACCTTCCAGATACCAGACAGTGGACAAAGGACAATGAGGTCCCAGGTGGAAGGAACGCCATGTCCTTAGGTCTGTCCATCACCTTGAAATTTACAAATCAGATGTATAGAAGATATACATCAGATGTATAGAAGATATACATCTGATTTGTAAAGGAAAACTTATTTTACAATTAGTCTTGGCCTAAATGATCAGGTTGTGGTTACCTGTCTCCTCCTGTGATGTGTGGGACTGTGTGAGTTTAAGTATCAATCAGATGCACACATGTCTACATGCTTTTCTGCACAACTCAACCCCATCAAAAAGAGAGTGAACTTAAAATAAATGAAACAGAAAATAGGTTCCTATAGGATGACTATTGTTTGTCAGGTAACTT
>NW_007023689.1:0-908 GCF_000164805.1 Carlito syrichta
GACTTAATAAGCTAGCTACCCAGCAACTCCGCTGGCTAGCCAGCTAACTTATCTAGCTGACTTAACTGGCTAGTTACCCAGCTAGCCAGTTGACATTACTAGCTGAAATTACTATCTAGCTACATAGCTAGCTAACGACATAGATTGGTGACTTAATTAGCTGACTTAGCTACCTAGCTGGCTGATATAACTAGCTGACTCAAGTAGCTATCTACCTAGCTAGCAATTTGACTTAACTAGCTGAAATAACTAGCTAGTTAGCTGTCTAGTCATCTGACTTAACTAGTTTTTTAACTAGCTAGCAAGCTGATTAACCAACCGACTTAATGGGGTGACTTAAATAACTAGCCAGCGGGTTAGTCAGCTTACTTAACTAGTTGATTAACGTGCTAGGGAGCTGGACAGCCAGGTGACTATACTAGCTGACTTAACTAGATAACCAGGCCACTAGCCAGCTAACTTAACTAGCTCTCTACCTCTCTAGCCACATGTATAGTAAGAAGATAACTAGCTAGCCAGCTGTCTAGCAAACCTACTTAACTAGATCACTACCTAGCCAGCCAGTTTGCTATCCAGCTGACTTAACTAGCTGTCTTAACTAACTGGCCTGCTTTACAGCCAGTTCAATTAACTAGCTTGCTGCATAGCTATCCACCAGGCTATGCAGCTGAATTAACTAGGTGTCTTATCTAGCGAGCTAGCTGTCTAGCTAGCTGAATTGACAAGCAAGCTATGTGGCTAGCCAGCTGCCTTCTCAGCTGCCTTTACTAGCTGACTTAACTAGATAGCTACCTAGCTAGCCAGCTGATGAAACTATCTGAAATAACTAGCTAGCCTGCTGTCTAGCCATCCGAATTAACTAGTTTTTTTAACTAGCAAGGGAGATGGCTAGCCAACTGACTTAACGA
>NW_007023690.1:0-426 GCF_000164805.1 Carlito syrichta
GTTAAAATGGATTACTACTTGTCCAAAGCTCAAAGAAATACTCACTAGTCTCAATTACTAGCATACAATACTATTAGTGTAACTACTTCTATACTATAAAGGCAAAAACTATTCAATTGTGGTTAGTGTAATAGATTATTTATACTTGAAAATATCTGTATACTAATTCAGAATAACAAATGGTAAATAGGTTTTAGAAATAAACTATGCTAATGTACAGATAAAAATAAAAAGGTAAATGTTTCCTAAGCACAACTAAGGATAGATATGTTAGATAATCCATTAGAATGAAGACTGGAACTAACAAAAATCATTCATATTTTTGCTGATCTTGATGATTTTTAAGACCAGAAAGCCAGATTCAGTATAAGAAAGATTTTTGTTCAACACTCTATGAGTGTCTTCATTTTAATAGGTTTTAAATTA
>NW_007023691.1:0-559 GCF_000164805.1 Carlito syrichta
CCAGCTGGCTAACTAGTTATGTCAAATAGTTGAGTCAGCTGGCTAGCCAGCTGGCTAGCTAGATAAGTCAGTTAGTGAATTCAAGTGGCAAGCCAACTGGCTAGCTAGGTATCTCAATAGTTAAGTCAGCTGACTAGCTAGTTGGCTGGCAGGTTAAATCAGGTAGTTAAGTCAACTGAGTAGCCACTTGGATAGGTAGGTAGCTAGTTAATTAAGTCATTTGGCTAGCCGGCTGGCCAGCTTGTAAAGTCAGTGAGTTAAGTGAGCTGGGTTGCCGGCTGGCTAACTAGGTGGCTTGTTAGTTAAGCCAGCTAGCTAGCCAGATGGCTCTCTCGTTAAGGCAGATAGTTAAGTCAGCTGGCTAGCCAGCTGACTAGCTAGGTGGCTGGCAAGTTAAGATGACTGGCAATCTGTCTGGTCAGGTAGGTGGCCAGCTAATTAACCCAGCTGGCTAGCCATCTGACCAGCAAGGTGGCTGGCTAGTTAAGCTGGCTTTCTATCCCACTGTCCAGCCAGACGTCTTGCTATTTAACAAGCTGGCTAGCCAGCTGGCCAGCCC
>NW_007023692.1:0-426 GCF_000164805.1 Carlito syrichta
AGACCTTGGGAAGCCACCCCAAGGGGGAAAGAGAACAGGACAGTTACAGGCAGGATATTGTCCCCCTCACTACACTCCCAGTAAGTGAAACTGAGGCCTATGGCCACATATGCTGAGCCTCTGAGCCCCAAGGAGGACCTTGGCCAACCTCAGTCACCTCGCCCGCACTCTGAGTCATACACAGGCCAGCACCTGAAGCCCAGCCCAGACCTGCATGAATGTCAGTCTGAGAAGCCTCAGCTGGTCTCTCCACAGAGCCAGTGACCCTCACACTCTGAGCTGGAGGCAGTAAATCCTTTCCTCCTCTGTGGGACAAAGGAAGCTGTCTTCTCTGGAGGTCCTAGGTCTCTCTTTTCTTTTCTCTTTTTGGAATTGGAGTCTTACTCCATCCCCCAGTCTGGAATGCCACGGTACACTCACAGCCAC
>NW_007023693.1:0-423 GCF_000164805.1 Carlito syrichta
ATCTTGCTAGCCAGCAGGATAGTTGCTCAAGTCAGTTAGTTAAGTTAGCTGGTTAGCCTGTTGGCTACATAGATAGCTAGCAAGTTAAGTGACGTGGCTAGACAGCTTCCTAACTTAAGTCAGCTAGGTAAGTCAGCTGGCTAATAGGCTCACTAGATAGGTAGCCAGCTAGTTAAGTCAGCTGACTAGTCAGCAAACTAGTTGTTTAAGTCACCTAGTTAAGTTAGCTCACTAGGTAGCTAGTTACCTAGGTACCCAGGTAGTTAAGTCAGCTGGCAAGCCAGCGGGATACTTAGGTAGCTAGCTGGATAAGTCAGTAGGCTATCCAGTTGGCTAGCTAGGTACCTACATTGTTAATTCAGCCTGCTAGTCAGCAGGCTTGCTAGTTAAGTCACCTAGTTTAGTCAGCTGACTAGAGGGCTG
>NW_007023694.1:0-460 GCF_000164805.1 Carlito syrichta
GCTAGATAGTTAGGAAGCTAGGTAATTATTTCAGCTAGTAAAGTCAGTTGGTTTGCTAGGTAGCTACTTAGTTAAGTCAGTTAGTTACATCAGCTGGCTAGCTAGTTAAGTCAGCTAGTTAAGTCATCCTGCTAGCCACCTGCCTAGCTTGGGTAGCTAGCTAGTTAAGTCAACTGGCTTACCAGATGACTAGCTAGTTAATTCAGCTAGTTAACTCATCACACTAACCAGCTGGTTAGCTAGGAAGCTAGGTAATTAAGTCAGTTAGCAAGCCAGCGGGATACGTAGGTATCTAGCTAGTTAAGTCCATTGACTAGCCACCTGTCTAGCTAGTGATGTCAGCTAGTTAAGGCAACTGGCTATCCATCTGGCTAACTATTTAAGTCAGCTAGTTGAGTGTGCTGGCTAGCCAGCTGGCTAACAGGTTAAGTCAGCTAGTTAGTTCATGTGTTTAGTCAAC
>NW_007023695.1:0-659 GCF_000164805.1 Carlito syrichta
TTGTATTCAACAGCTGCAGAATACACATTCTTCTCAACTGTACATGGAACACTTTCCAGGATAGATCATATGTTAAGTCACCAAACAGGTTTGAAAGTTTTAAGGTTAAAATCATATTAAGTATCAGGAAAGACCATAATAATTTTAATAATATAAATATAGAAATAAATTACAGGCGAAGCTTTGAAAAACTTACCAATCCAACTCATTGGTTGTTCAGCTTGGTCCTGAACAATCAATGGGTCAATAAAAAAATTTAAAAGGGAAATTAAAACTGTTTTTGAAACAAAGCAAGGTATAGTAAAAGCTGTTTTAAGTGGGAAGTTTATAGCATAAATACCAACATAGAACAAGAAATATCTTAAATAAACAAGTTAATGCTATATCTCAAGGGACTAGAAAACTAAAAACAAGATCGTAGAAGCAAGAAAATAACAAAGATCAGAACAGAAATAAATGAAAGAGTAGAGAAAGGCAAAAGAAAAGATTTTTTTAAATGAAAGAGTTCTGGTTTGTATTTTGGAAAGACAAACAAAATTAACAAACATTTAGCTAGACTAAAAAGAAATGAGAATACTCAAGTAAAATAAAATTGAAAATGAAAAGCCAGGCTCGGTGGATCAGCCTGTAATCCCAGCACTTTGGAAGGCTGAGGTGAG
>NW_007023696.1:0-508 GCF_000164805.1 Carlito syrichta
AACGTCCCCACAGGACGTGCTGCCGAGTTCCTTGCATGCGTGTCCTCAGGACTTTAGTGCGCCGGAAGCTTGTGCGGGAAGCTCTAGGTGCCCAGAGTTGGTTTTCCTCCCCCTCTCAGGGGGAAGCCCAGCCCCGGGGTGGTAAGGTGATGGAGAGGCGCCTTTGCTCATTTCCCTCCCCTCCCCTCCCCTCTCCTGGGGCAGCAGGGTTGGAGCAGCCTGAGGCAATGTCTGGGTCTCCAGGGTCTAGGGAAGACACAGGGACACACATAGGGTGGAGTCGAGGGAAGCCACACCTTGTGGGCATGGCGGGATCAGGTGTCCCTCCGTTAACCCCCCACCCCATGCTGGTGCTGCAAGGTAGGCAGGTGGCAGAGTGGCAAAGGACGAAGGGCGGCAGGCTGGAGCACTGGGACAGCGTGGTGTCGGAGCCCACAGGCCGCCTACCGGGGACGTGGGGGCGGGGCTCGGGGTCGGAGGGTGGGCGGTGGGCCTCGCGAAGGGCGGT
>NW_007023697.1:0-422 GCF_000164805.1 Carlito syrichta
CTGGCTAGACAGATGACTTATCTAAATGACTTTACTAGCTAGCTACCTAGCTAGCCAGATGACTTAACTAGCTAACTGCCTTGCTAGCCAGCTACCAGGGCAGCTGACTTAACCAGCTTTCTTATCCTGCTAGCCAGCTCGCTAACCAGCTGACTAACTAGCTGACTTAAGTAGCCAGAGTGCTGGCTGGCCAGTTGAATTAACTAGCTGACTTAACCAGCTAGCCTGCTGGCTAGCCAGCTGACTTAACTAGCTAGCTACCTAACTAACTAGCTTGGAAGCCAGCTGAATTAACTAGCTGACTCAGCTTTCTAGCCAGCTGACTTAACTAGCTCTCTACCTAGCTAGCTAGCTGGCTAGTCAACTGACTTACCTAGTTGACTTAATTAGCTTGCCAGCTGGCTAGCCAACTGACTTAAGTA
>NW_007023698.1:0-422 GCF_000164805.1 Carlito syrichta
GAGTTCACTGGAAAGGAGAGTTAGAACAGCAATTGAAAAAGTTGTTTTTTTAGAGAGAGTTGGAGGACTCTGGATAAAAGCAGTGCTGCTTTGGCCCAAGAAAAAAAGCCAGTTTTCCCATTAGTACATGGAATCTGGTTTCTCTTGACACCTTGAAAATTGACAGCAATATTGGAGATAGGAAGCCCACCCTACAAATTATCATGGACACTTTCCCATGGCACCAGGGGGGTGAATGGTGGAACAAGGGGCTGGAGTTCCAGCTGGAGCAGAGAGGTAGTTCGCAGCACAGACTGGAGGCCTGTGGCTCACACACTGCACCTGAACAAAGGGCAGATTCTCTTTAGGACCTTTAGGAATGATCCAGAAAAAGACACTTAAGGTGGTTGAGCAAAGGTGGGAAAACAAGACTCTTCATGAGC
>NW_007023699.1:0-418 GCF_000164805.1 Carlito syrichta
ACGCTCAATGTGGATGCATTAGACCCTTGGGCCCGCTACGATGGCCAGCTTAATAAAGTACCACTTCCTATAATAGTCTCGGTGTCACAGTCTCTCTATTTTTCCTGCTACAGCAGTAGTGACAATCTGCTGGGGGAGTGAGAGGGCACACCTCATCAACAAGGGTACTTACATAATGAACACTTGTATACCTAACCATGGATTGTACCCTCACATCTTTAAAATTAAAAATTTTAATTTTAGAAGAAGAAGAAGCAGGCCAGTTTGATGAGTATCCTACTTAGGATCAGGCCCCAGGCAGGTCTTTTGTGTGCAATCAGATACCTGTTCTGTGGCTAGACTGGAAGAACAAACCCCTGCCCCTGAAATACCCTGCAGCTCCCCATGCAGGCTAGAGAGCTGATTGGCAGCTGCCTCA
>NW_007023700.1:0-1006 GCF_000164805.1 Carlito syrichta
TTGATGACTCCATCGGTCCTGGCTACAAGAATTTGGGGCCCTCCATCCTGAGGCATTCCTTTGGCATCACCGAGGCTGACAGAATGTGCGAAGTCCAGGCAGGTCACCATGGCTCATGGCTGTCAGTCCCGTGCCCTAGGAGGCCAAGGAGGGATGCTGTCTGAGCCCAGAGATCAGAGACCAGCCTGTGCAATGTGCCCAGACCTCGTTTCATTGAGTGGTCCCCCAAATCGAGTCAGGTGTAGTGACCCCTCAGATCTCAATTGCCCTGGGACCGAAGTGGGAGGATCACCTGTGCCCCACAGGTTGAGGTTCAAGGAGCTGTGTTATACTGCCAGACCCCAGCCCATCCGACAAAGACTCAGCACCAAAAAGATGCCTCCCACATGTGTCCACCGCTCCCCAGGGAAAGGTTTGCATGGGTGGAGGAAGATGAAGTGATTGGGAGAGAAAGGGGCCCTCCTCCTGCCCAAAGGTGCCCCTAGCTCTGGAATGCCTGTTCTGTGACTCACACATGTCTTTGCTGTGGGGCACAAATATGGAGTGTTGAGGCAGTCCTTCTGGGGTGCCTGACCATATGCTCCGAATGAACATACCTGGTGGCCACCTTTGATACCTCCCTCAAACGACAGCCTGGAAAGTGACTTTTCCTTTTTCATCCCTGAGGGTGACACCTCACACTCTGTGACAGGGGTGCTGGTGGAGGTTGTGGTGGTGATTATTATTATTTGGAGTTGGAATCCCACTCTGTCACCCAGGCTGAAGTACAGGGACACACTCAGGGCCACAGCGGTGTCCCCCTGCCAGGCTCAGGCAATCCTCCTGCCATGGCCCCCCAAATGACTGGAACCACAGGCTTGCTCCACCACACGCAGATAATCTTTGGATTTATTTTTGATGGCTGAGACAAGGTCTCAGTCTGTGTCCCCTGCTGTTGTCAAACGACACGTGCAGTCTCAGACTGTGCACTTGCCTGGGCCTCCGAAGGACTGTGATGCCAGGCTGT
>NW_007023701.1:0-414 GCF_000164805.1 Carlito syrichta
TGACTTAACTAGTTGATTAACCAGCTACATCATCTATCAGACCAGCCTGCTAACCAGCCGGCTTATCTTGCCAGCAACCTACTTGCTAGCAACCTAGCTAGGCAGTCGGCTAGCTGGTTGACTTAACTAGCTGATTTAACTAGATAGACATCTGGCTAGCCAGCTGACTTAACTTGCTAGACACCTAGATAGCCATCCAGTTAGCCAGCTCACTTAACTTGCTGACTTGACTAGCTTACCAGCGGGCTAGCCAGCACACTTAATTAGCTAGCTAACCTCCTAGCCAGGTGGCTAGCCAGCTGGCTTAACTAGCCTACTTAATGATCTAGCCAGCAGACTATCCAGCTGACTTAATTAGCTAGCTACCTAGCTACCCAGATGGCTATCCCTTGAATTAACTAGCTGACCAGACCA
>NW_007023702.1:0-693 GCF_000164805.1 Carlito syrichta
CCTTACTTTCTGAGCTTGGTTTTCCAGTCTTTGTATCAATTTTGGAAGCCATCTAAAAAATTTTTTTTGAATCTTATTGAGCATAGTAAATGGAGATGACTTTAAATTAGGTGGGCAATGAAGTCATATCTGAGGTGAGAACAGGTAAGATGAGATTTGAAGCGAAGCTGACAGCCATGTAAAGAACAAAATTGCCTGCGGGATAAATGATGTGCTAAGAGTCTAAGACAAGAAACACTGATGGTGATATAATGATAAAGACTGGTTGGTGAATGGGTACAAACATAAACAGAAGTAAGTTCTAGTGTTTGATAGCAGAGTAGGGTGACCATAGCTAGTAACAATATATTGTATATCTCAAAGTAGATAAAAGAGAGGACTTGAAATGTTACCAAAAATTAGGACAATAAATACTCAAGGTGACTGATACCTCAAACACTCTGACTTTATTTACACATTCTATGCATGTAACAAGTTTTCACATATGCTCCATAAAAATATATAAAATATGATGTACTGATAAAAGAAAAGAAAAAAACAATTTTCCAAGGCCCATACTACAATGGGAAAGTAATGACAGAGAGAGAGAGAGAAAGAGAAGGGAAGACTCAATCATGTAGAACGTTATTGGACATAAGCATACTAAATGTTATTCTAAAGAAAATGGAAAACTTTTAAAAGTTTTCAGCAGGG
>NW_007023703.1:0-514 GCF_000164805.1 Carlito syrichta
GTAAAGTCTCTAATGGCATTTACCTATGCTTCACTGATTTTATCACTTTGACTTTTAGAGAAAAATGACATAATAATGACACTTAACAGAGATTTGTTAAAATTTAGTGATTAGTTATTTAGCCATTCCAATTCTGCTGATAGATACAAAATGAGATAGATATCGAAGGACAAAGGTTAAATGAAAGGAGTGAACGTTGTCAGATACCCAACACCCCATCTATGCCTTGCCTTAAATAGAAATAGAATAATTAAATTTTTAGCAAGATTCAGTAATTGAGTGGCTCTTTAGGGAATGTGAAGGTGGGACAAAGACATTTGAAGCTCTACACACAAGCTACAATACTAAAGTGAAGAATAAGAATACTAAAAGGAGAATAAGAATGAAAATTAATAGAACTAATATAAAAGAGAAAGGAAGAGTCAACAAACTTTTTAGTCATGTCAGAGCAGTACTTTTTTAATAAAGTTCCAGAAATATAAATAATCACTTCCATCATTTCAACAGTTAATGA
>NW_007023704.1:0-801 GCF_000164805.1 Carlito syrichta
TAGCTAACCAGGTGTCTAGCCATCTGACTTAACTAGTTAACTACATACGTATCCCACATGCTTGCCAGCTGATTTAACTATCTAGCTACCTAGGTATCCAGCTCACTAGCCAACTGATATAACTAGCTCTCTACCTCTCCAGCCACCTGGATAGTCCACTGACTTAATTAGCTGACATAATTAGCTAACCAGCTAGCTAGTGAACTGACTTGACTAGGACACTACCTATCATACCTAGCTATCTTTACTAGCTGGCCTGCTTTCTAGACAGTTGTATTAACTAGCTTGCTACATAGCTCGTAATCTGGCTTTCAAGCTGAATGAACTAAGCGCCATATCTAGCTAGCCAGCTGTTTAGCCAGCTGAATAAATATCAAGCTACCTTGCTATCAAGCAAGCTAGTCATCTGACATAACAAGGTGACTTAACTATATAGCCAGCAGGCTACACAGCTGACATAACTAGCTAACTACCTAGCTAGCAATTTGGCTAAAAAGCTGACTTAACTAGCTGACTTAACCAGCTAGCCAAGTGGCTAGCCAGCTGACTTAATTGCCTAGCTATCTAGCTAGACAGCATTATATCCAGCTGACTTAACTAGCTGACTTGCTGAAGTAGCCAGCTGGCTAGACAGCAGACATAGCTAGTTAGTTACCTAGCTAGACAGTTGAATAGCCAGCTGACTTAACTAGCTGACATAACTAGACAACGGATAGCTAGCCAGCTAACTTAACTAGCTACCTACTTACATAGCCCGCTGACTTGTCAGCTGACTTAACTACCTAACTACCTATCTAACTG
>NW_007023705.1:0-704 GCF_000164805.1 Carlito syrichta
ATATATATATTCTATAGAATACTACTCAGCCATTAAAAAAAATCAAATCATGCATTTTGCAGCAATGTGGATGTTACCAGAGGCCATTATCTTAAGTGAAATAACTCCGAAACAGAAAGTCAAATACCATGTGTTGTTATCCTCTGTCAGATTCCAGGATGGACCTGTAGATCACGGAGGACCAATGTCCAAGACTGAAACTCATCTCACTCTGTCTCTTCTCTGTGCAAGTAAAGCTTTGTTCCCTCCAGGGCATTGATTTCTTTGGTGATTCCAATACCAAGACACAGTGGGCAGAAATGCTTGTTCTTCTAGTCCAGATAAGAGGCAACAGAGGCTGAGTATGGTAGTGCACACCTGTAATCCCAGAACTTTAGGAGGCTGAGGTGGGAGGATTGCTTGAGCCCAGGAACTTGAGACCAGCCTGGGTAATATAGTGAGACCCTGTCTCAATACATACATACATACATGGCAACAGATACCACTTGTTCAATAGATATTGTCTATAATCCTAAGGTTGTAAAATGCAAAACAAGTAAATTCATTCTGACATTGATCAATAAACTTTTGCACACAAACCTGGTGAGACAGTCAGTGGAGAGAAAAGGGCTTTACTCTTAGGTCAGTCTGGGATCAAGTCCCACTTTTCTTACTTTTCCCCTTGATCATAAACAAGATTCTTACTCGCTTTCAGTTTCATCATC
>NW_007023706.1:0-605 GCF_000164805.1 Carlito syrichta
CTGCCCAGGGCGGGAATCACATCCAGAAGCGCAGTGATACTGATCTGATGAGGAAGAAGATGGGGGGCTGAGAAGAATGTACCTCTCAATCCTGGCTATGCCTCAAAACAGTCTGGAAGGAGATGGGGTGGGAGTCTTGAAATATTGATTCCCAGGCCACCCTGGGTATGTAGATGCCATTGGTTTGGGTGGGGTCTGAGCAATAGAAACTTTGAGATGCTCCTCTGAGACCCCGGAGTGAAGCCAGGGCTGAGAACACTTGCTGTACGCCAAGACGTGTCCTCTCAGTGCTCCGTCAACTTTCAAGGATGGAAATGGGCACAAACTACCCTGACAGGAAAGGGCCAGATATCTAAGTCCGTCAACTTTCAAGGATGGAAATGGGCACAAAAACCCCTTTGGGGCTTCACAGCACAAGTGTAGGGTAGTTTGTGCCCATTTCACTTCCCATCCCCTTCTCTGCGCCCCCATCCCTCCACAAGCCAAACTATCTCTTTCCCACTGTCCTTGTTAAGAATATATTAATTTCAGCCGGGCTCGGTGGCTCAACCTGTAATCCCGTGCCCTTGGGAGGCTGAAGTGAGTGGATTGCCTGAGCCCAAGGG
>NW_007023707.1:0-410 GCF_000164805.1 Carlito syrichta
CACATCATTTATTTGCATGTTAATTGTGAAGCAGTGTTTTCGATGAAAATATGATCACACAATGTGCTCATTGTAAGCATGCCAACTACGTTTACCTTTCCTTACAGATTATTGTCAAGTAAATATTACTGTGACATTTTTATGCCCAAGAGAGGAAACATTGACCCTTGGGTGTCAGGACCAGGTAAACAAGTATTTTTTTCCCAGGAATTGAAGACCTCAGTATGACAAAAGTGAACTGGAGACTCCTAAATATGACCTCACCTAGTTCAAATCTTGTTTCTTTGAGTGTTTTCATTGGCTTATTTTCCCTCTTCAGCTGAGGTTGTATACCAGACAAATAACAGGCAAAACCAAGAGTCGGAGATTAGTAAAAATAGCTTTCTAGGTTTTTCACTTAAAACATTATG
>NW_007023708.1:0-410 GCF_000164805.1 Carlito syrichta
CTTGTCTCTTCAATAAATAAAAAATAGCCAGGCGTGGTAGCCAGGGCCTACAGTTCCGGCTACTTGAAAGGCTGAGGTGGAAGGATTGCTGGAGCCCAGTAGGTCGAGGTTGCGGTGGCCGGGAGTGTGCCACTGCACTCCAGTCTGGGCGAGACTCCAGCTCAAAAGAGAGAGAGAGAGAGAGAGAGAGAGAGAGAAAGAGAGAGAGAGATAGAACTTGGAAGATTTCATTTAACCCTGTAGTTGCAGGTTAACTATATGAGCCCTGAAATTTTCTTGCTGTAATTTGACCATTCAGCTTTAAAATGTACACAACCATAATAGACCTTAACATTTAACCAGTTGGAGTTTCAGAAAATTCTTTCAAACATAAAACAAGCAATAGAAATCAAAGGAGGAGACTGGACAAC
>NW_007023709.1:0-409 GCF_000164805.1 Carlito syrichta
ACTACTATCATCTTTCACCCCATAAACACTTGTTTGTGGAATTATTTTGATTCTACATTTACAATCTCTCTAGGACTCATGTCTCCTGCTATTCTCATTGATCAACATTAGTCTTCAAATCTTTTATTGCCTGAGTTATTAAAACAGTATCTGAATCATCTCTCTGCTGTTCTGCTTTACTCTATTCAGTGCTTGTTAAGAACAGAAGTCAGGTTAATACTTTTAAAATACAGTAACGATTATGTTATTATCCATCTCAAAGATGTTCAAAGACTTCCCTTCCTCCTCCCCCACTCATGTACATTCTTGCTCAACACAAATGACAATTTAGTACATTGAATTGTTTCTTATGGCAGGAATGACTGATTTTTTATTCTTCAAAATCTCATCAAAATGTTTTTTTCTTGAT
>NW_007023710.1:0-493 GCF_000164805.1 Carlito syrichta
GGATGGCAGGAAGAGCTGAAGAGGAGGGTAGGGTGTGGTGGGCCCAAGCCCCCAAGTAAGTGCTCCCCGCACCACGCTCCCTCATGGCCGCTTGCAGGATACAAAATGCCCAGCTTTTCGCTCCCGGTTCCTCCTTTCTCTTTCAGTCTCTGAAGCAGCCTTCAGTGCTGCTCAGGGCCAGCACTGGCTATCAGGAAACACAATCAGAGACCAGGCAGAGGGAACCTGAACCTGAGCATGTGGAAGGAGCCCAAGGAGCATCTTAGCAGGTGACAATAACCATGGAGCTGCCTTGAGAAGAACTAGAAATGGGGGAGGAAGAGGAAGGTGGGTTGGGCATGGGGAGGCACTGGTGGCAGGGATGGAGAAAGGGAGAGAGACTTGAGAAATATGCTGGAGGTAGACCCCAGAAGACTTGCTGGTAGGTCATGGTGTGTGTGTGTGTGTGTGTGTGTTGGGAGCTGGGGGAAGGGACAATACCATGAACCCCCCA
>NW_007023711.1:0-407 GCF_000164805.1 Carlito syrichta
TGTTGCTAAATGGACAGGTCCACTGGAAAGGCAGCACCTCATCACTGCAGGCCAGACCTGAAGATCCCCATAGGTTCCCTCCCTCCCTTCCTCCACAGGAAGTTGGATTAGATGACTCTCTCTACCCACCCTCCCCCACACTGGACTTTACAGGCAAGACAGCCAGGCTCCCTAACTCCAACACCTCCCCAGTCTCTCAATCAAAGTGCACATTAGTAACGTTAAGCCAGGTACTACTGCTGTAATTTACTTTATAAAAAAGAATTTGCAAATTCCAGCACTTCAGCAAATCTTGGAGATACTAACAATAACTACTAACACTAATAACTACTAATAACTAATAAAAAGAAAATCTGACAGTTGGACTGCTAACTTGCTGGGATACCAGAAACACTACTCTGATACAA
>NW_007023712.1:0-407 GCF_000164805.1 Carlito syrichta
ACTATGTCACTGGGACACTCCTAACAGAGGAGAGAATGTCACTGGTCCATCCATCACAGGTAAGGGGCTTTAACAAGGGCATCCATACTGGATGAAGGCTAGTCACTGTGGCACCCATTATAAAGGGAACACAATCAATAGGGCACTCTTAGGAGGAGGCTCAGTAACTGGGGCACCCATCACAAAGTACACACTGTCAATGAGATATCTATCACAGAGAAGGCAGGTCTCTTAGGCAACCTTCACAGGGCAGTCCAGTTTGGCTAATTAGAAGGAGGGTCAAACATTGGGGCACTGATCAGAGGAGGGTCAGTCACTGGTCCACCCATTACAGAGTAGGCTCAGTTACTGGGGAATCCCTCACAATGAGAACTAGTCACTGGTGCACAGATCACAGAGGAAGCCCA
>NW_007023713.1:0-407 GCF_000164805.1 Carlito syrichta
GACTAGTTAAGTCAGCTGACCAGTCAGCTCATTTGCAGGCCAACTAGATAAGTCAACTCACCTGTCGGCTCACTCACTGGCCGACTAGTTAAGTCAGCTACCTGGTCTGCCGACTAGCCAGTCAACTAGATAAGTCAGCTAACAAATCGGATGACTAGTCGACCAACTTGTAAGCTGACAAGTTAGTTCTGCTAAAGAGTCGGCCGACAAGTTAGATCAGCTAACTAGTGGGCCAACTAGTCGGCAGACTAGTATTGTCAGCAAACCAACAAACAAGTTAACCATGCTAACTAGTGGGCCAACTAGTTAGTCAGCTAGTTACCCCAGCTAACTAGTCAGTTGACTTGTCGGCCGACTTGCTAAGCCAGTTAAAAAATCAGCTGAGTAGTCAACCAACATGTTAAACC
>NW_007023714.1:0-406 GCF_000164805.1 Carlito syrichta
CTTTCCTTGAGATACCTGGAGTTGGACTCTGATTCCTGCAACACAAAGAACACAGCCCATTAAGAGGAAGTGGAAGGAAATCCATCCCCAGGAATGGAGCCCAAGTGGTCCCTCCACAGACTTCATGCCAGGCGGTTTTTACTGTGTTTCCCCCAAAAAAATCCTCCTTTCCCCCAATAAAATTCTCCCACATGGCTTTATTTTATTCTGTGAAAATAAGCCATATTATAAAACAGAATGAAGCCCAGAAACCAAACACCAAACTCTCTGGCAAAACAAGACCCTGCACTGTACGGTCACTGCTGACGAGACACACCTTTTCACATACTGCTTCTGTCACTTGGTCCTTGAGAGCAGGACTCCAGTGAGGGCCATGACTGCCAAGCCCACTCCTGTGATGCCTGCC
>NW_007023715.1:0-439 GCF_000164805.1 Carlito syrichta
TCAGCTAGTTAAGTCAGCTAGCTAGCCAGCTAGCTAGTTAAGTCAGCTAGCAAGTCAGTTGACTATTCAGCTAGCTAGTTAAGTCAGCTAGCTAGTCAGCTAGATAATTAAGTCAACTAGTCAGCTAACTAGCCAGTTAGCTAGATAGTTAAGTCAGCTTGCTAGACAGAAAAATAGCTTGATTGCTAGCTAGTTATGTCAGCTAGATAGCCAGCTAGCTATTCAGCTAGCTTGTTAATTCAACTAGCAAACCATCTATTTACTTGGCTAACTAGTCGGCTAGCAACTCAGCTACCTGATCAGCTAAATATTCGGCTTGCTCGCCTGCCAACTGGTCAGCAAACAAGTCGGCTTTCTTGCCAGCCAACAGATCAACTAATTTGTCAACTCGCTCGCAGGCCAACAGGTCAGCGAATTAGTTGGCTTGCTCACCAGCTGA
>NW_007023716.1:0-404 GCF_000164805.1 Carlito syrichta
GAGCAATATTCAAAACCCCATCTTTACAAAACTGAAAATTAAAAAATGAACCAGGCATGGTGGTACAGGCCTGTAGTCCCAGCTACTCGATAAGCTAAGACAGAAGGATCACCTGAGCTCAGGAGGTAGAGGTTGTAGTAAGTTGTGATCAGGCCACTGCACTCCAACCTGAATGACAAAATGAGAATCTGACTCAAGAGGCAGGAAGGAAGGAAGGAAGGAAAGAAAGAAAGGAAGAAATTTCACACAAGTAGAAATTAAAAGCAAGCAAGAGTAGTACTCATATCGGTGAAAACAGACTCTAAATCAACAACAGTAACATTTTCTTAAAAAGACAAAGATTATCACTATATAATGATAAAGGGATCAATTCAACAAGAAGATATAACAATCCTAAATATATA
>NW_007023717.1:0-538 GCF_000164805.1 Carlito syrichta
AAGTCAGCTGGTTATCTGACTTTCCAGCCAGCAGGCTGCCTAATTTAGCTGGTTGGATAGCCAGCTCCCCAGCCCACTAGCTGGCCAGCTGGCTCTGTAGCCATCTAGCCAGTCACATAGCTAGCTAGTTGAGTCAGATGGCTAGCAATGTAGCCAAACATTTGGTTAGCTAGTTAAGTCACCTGGGTAGCCAGCGATCCAGTCAACATACTAGTCAGGTACTTAAGTCAGCTAGCTAGCCAGGTAGCTAGTTAAGTCAGCTTGCTATTCAGCTTGCTGGTCAGCTGGCTAGCTCTTCAACTAAATAGTTAATCAGTGATCCAGCTAGCTAGCCAGTTACCTAGCTAGTTAAGTCAGCTAGCCACACAGCTAGATAGCTTTTTTGATATCCAGTTATGTTGGCTACATAGCCAGCTAGCTAGTCAGCTAGCTAGTTATGCCAGCTTCCAAATCTACTAGTTACTTAGCTAACTAGTCAGAAAGAAACTCAGTTAGCTGGTCATCTAACTAGTGGGACCACTCCTTTCCACCAGGTCAG
>NW_007023718.1:0-444 GCF_000164805.1 Carlito syrichta
ATTCCATTCCATTCCATTTTTCTTCATTCCCTCTCATTACATTGTATTCCATTCTTCTCCATTCCATTGTATTCCAATCCTTTCCATTTCATTCCTCTCCATTCCGTTGTATTCAATTCGTCTCCATTCAATTCCATTCCTCTCCATTCCTATCCTTTCCATTCCATTCCATTCCAGTTCATTCCATTCCTTCCATTTCATCCTCTCCATTCAATTCCATTCCATTCGTTTCCATTCCATTCAATTCCATTCCTATCCATTCCATTCCATTTCTCTCCATTCCATTCCCTTGCATTCGCTCTAGTTTAGTTCATTCCATTCCACACCATTCCATTTCTCTCCTTTCCTTTCCATTCCATTCCTCTCCATTGCACTCCCTTCCATTCCACTCCTCTCCATTCCATTCAATTTCTCTCCATTCTATTCCTCTCCATTCCATTCCAT
>NW_007023719.1:0-402 GCF_000164805.1 Carlito syrichta
TAAATATACATATATGTAAATATATATTTGGAAGTAGGCATATGTGTGCATATGTTTATGCTTTTTAAACCTATTTCCCCCCCAACAACCAGAAGGACCTGCCATCCCACTTCTTATTCTATTCAAGGTGAAATGTAGACTTATTGTTCCAATAACTGAGTCAGTTGAATAGAGATATAGGTTAATTTGTTTAAACAGACCTATGGCAATGTCACATGAAAAATATGTTTTTTAAAAAACAAAAATAAAAAATATATGGAGCTTATTCTATTGCATTGATAATACAAAAATTAGTTGCCTTCTGGTTAGTTGGTGACTGGCAATCCTAACTCTTGTTATGACAGCTGAAAGGTGGCATTGTCCCTTGCCTGTGTTCTTCTGACCTACACTGTAGCTTGGAAA
>NW_007023720.1:0-434 GCF_000164805.1 Carlito syrichta
CACAATAGCAAGAACATGGAACCAATTGTGCTGCCCATCAAAAGAGGACTGGATAAAAAAAATGTGGTACATATATACAATGGAATATTACTCTACCATAAAGAAGAACAAAATCATGAACTTCGCAGCAGCATGGATGGAATTAGAGCTTATAATACTGAGTGATCTCTCACAGAAACAAATAGATGAGTATCACATGCTCTCACTCATAAGTGGACCTTGAACACCTACTGTATTACTGTAGAAAAGGGATTGAAAGTAGCGGAAAACTGTGAGGAGGGGGGTGGGAGGTGGAGGGTGGGTAGCTGGGATTGACAGTCAATATCCACCTGGGGAAGTGGAGGTCACACCTCATCAATAAGGGTACCTGCCCTATGAACATTTGTATACCTAACCCTGAATTGTACCCCAAAATTTCAAAATAAAAATTAAAA
>NW_007023721.1:0-472 GCF_000164805.1 Carlito syrichta
AATCATGTACTGGGCACAGGCCAGGTCAGCCATTTATATGTACAAATGTTGATTATTCAAGTTTATGAAACCTTGGAGAGTCCACACACAAACACACACCTTTTAGGATTAAAAGCCATATTACTCACAGTATTGCTCCTCGGGCTACCAGTATGAAAGTAAAACCTGCTGTGATGCAAAACCTCTTCTGCCTTGAGGTTGTGACTCCTTGATGAGAATCACCTACTTGAAATCCCCAAAACTGAATTTCCAATTTACTTATACCTGAATGATTAATATTCGGATTTGATTCACATGTTGGACCCAGCGCAAGAGTACATCTGGACTGCCCTCTGATTAGCAAAACAAACAAACAAACAAAAAACTGTGACTATTTGCTTCACTGTCCTTCACCTATTAGGTTGCCTGATGCTTTGCTGAAACAAAGCAACTCTCTTGGGCTGCCAGGTACCAAGGTTATCTGTCTCCTTCT
>NW_007023722.1:0-748 GCF_000164805.1 Carlito syrichta
TCGGGCACCATGACTCAAGGTCATCATCCCTGTGCCCTGAAAGGTGGAGGCAGGAGGCTGTCTGAGCCCAGGAGTGGGAGAGGAGTCTGGGCAATGTGGTCAGACCTCATCTCGGTGAGAAGTCCCAAATTCGGGTCAGGTATGATGGCCCACGGAGTTCTGGCTGCTCAGGGGCCAAGGCAGGAGGACTGCATGAGACCCAAGGTCAAGGAATCAGGAGCGACAATCATGCCCCTGTGCCCCAACCAAGCAAACGGAGACTCCAGCAACACAAAAGATGCCTCCCACATGCATCATGACTGGCGTCCACGGCTCCCCAGGGAAGTCTGCATAGGTGGGGGATGATGGTGTGATTGGGAGAGGAAGGGCCCCTCCACACACCAGAAGTTCGAAGACAGGGTGTCCAGAACCTGGACTGGCAGTGGCATTGCTGGCCCACCTTGATCGTTCTGTGCCCAATGGCAGCCCTAGCTGAGGGGCGTCTGTTCCGTGAGCTCACCCAGGCCTTTCCTATGGGGCACAAATGTGGAGGGTGGAGGATGGCCTTCTGGTGTGAGTGGCATGGGATGGATGTGCCCAGTGGCCACCTTTGAAATTTCCCACGAATGACAGACTGGTAAGTGCATTTTCCTCTCCCATCCCTGAAGGTGACTTCTCGTGCTGGGTGACAGGGTTGGTGGTGGTGGTGGTGGTGGTGATTATTATTATTTGGAGTCAGATTCCTGCTCTGTAAGACTGGAGCTCAGGG
>NW_007023723.1:0-392 GCF_000164805.1 Carlito syrichta
CACACACACACACACACGCGCACACACACACACACACACACACACACACACACACACACAGTTTCTGTGTGGATCACCTAAGTCAAGAGCATTCGAGAGTGTTTCGTAAATGGTAAAATCCTGAGGAATGAAAGAGATGCTTAGCCAACAGCGAGGGACAGCTTTTGAGCCAAAGCATTTTTATTGCCCAAGCTCAGTTTCTCTTTCAGCGTCTCTCCTGTTGTCCTGCTCATTGTTTGACTAGCTTCGCTCCACCGTGGGATTTCTGGAACAAAAACCAAAGGTGCTGGTAGAGACGCTGACTCTCAAAGACAAGAGAATCAAGTGATATTTAGCCAAAGATAAGCTGGAATGGACGCTGAGGGTTGTCAGCCAGACCCCGCTCACCAGAG
>NW_007023724.1:0-393 GCF_000164805.1 Carlito syrichta
CTTTCATGAATCATGTCTTATCTAAGAAATCTGTCTAATCCAAGGTCACAAAGATTTTCTCCTGTAGAAAAAATATTATTTTTACAAGCATGATTATTAATATCAACAAAGAATTTAGTCATTCCAAACTTCAAAATCTTTGCTGCTAATTTCCTATCTGTGTTACTTTTTTCAGGGGGTTGGAAAATACAAACTGGTGTAATTATCTGAAATACTTGTTTGTAGCAGTTTTTCTGTAGTTAAATTAGCTAATACATTATCATAAAATGTATAACTTTAAAAAAACACAATATACATTCTGCATGTCTGTAAGGAGTGGACTTCTTATTTGGGGAATTAATGAGATAATGTAGCTATTAATAGTATACTACTAAGGAGTAGACCACAGTTCTC
>NW_007023725.1:0-484 GCF_000164805.1 Carlito syrichta
AGTTAACTACGTGACATAATTGTTGGGTGACTAGTCAGCCAACAAGTTAGCTGGTTTAATGCATTGTCTGACTACTCGACCAACTTGTTAGCTTGCTTATCAAGTTGAATGAATAGTCGGCCGACTAGTTAGTCGTGTCAAATAGTTGACTGACGAGTTGGCCCAATAGTTAGCTTGGTTAACTAGTTGACATGCTGGTTTTCTCAACTACGTAGTCGGCCAAATAGTCGGCAAACTAGTTACCTACTCTAACTAGTCAGCTGACTAGTGAACTGAGCTAACTTAGCTGACAATTTGGCCTACTAGTAGGTCAGTTGGTTAACTGACTTAAATAGTCATCCTATGATTGAGCAAAGTGAGCCAAATTAACTAGTTGGCCTGTAAATGAGCCGACTTGTGAGCTAACTTAACTAGAAGGCCAGCAAGTGAGCCAACAAGTCAGCTGACTTACCTAGTTGGCCAACGAGTGAGCCGACTGGTCAGT
>NW_007023726.1:0-484 GCF_000164805.1 Carlito syrichta
AAAAAAAAAAGAAAGGTTTGAGTGGAGGAGGGATGTTATCAATTTCTGTTTTAAATGGGCTATTCAGTCGTTAGGTGCAAAAGACCCTGGGGGTGGGGTAGGCATAGAATTAGAGAAAACTATAAGAGGACATGGGGTAATCTACCATGAGCAATGGTGATGAAGGAGACAGCTATTTATAATCTCAGATTCAAGCAGCTCATGTAGATTATTTTAACATCACATTTCTCATATTTTGATGCTTTTCAGATGTACAATTCCTTTCTATCCAAATGATGGAAAAAAAATATCAGCTAAAGCAAACAAAAGAAGTAATGAGTAAAAATAAACCCTGCAAACTGTGGCCCACTGGTCAGTCGTAGAGGAGGAAGTTGAAAATTAAACACAGAAAGGGGTAAAATTAATTTTAGAAATTAGAATTTAATTTTTTTTTTAAGTTGCTGTAGTGGCTGAAAGTTCAATCCGAGAGACCACCAAGAGCCAA
>NW_007023727.1:0-436 GCF_000164805.1 Carlito syrichta
AAAGGAATGGAATAAAATTGAATGGAGAGGAATGAAATGGAAGGAATGGAATGAAATGGAATGGAATGAAAGGTGAGGAACTGAGAGGAATCGAATGGAATGGAGACGAATGGAATGGAAGGGAATGGAGAGGAATGAATGGATAGGATTGGAGTGCAATGGAATGGAGAAGAATGGAATACAATGAAATGAAATGAAATAGAGAGAAATGGAATGGAATGGAGTGGAATGGAGTCGAGTGGAGTTGAATGGAATGGAAGGGAATGGAATAGAATGGAAGGGACAGGAATGGAATGGAAGGGACAGGAATAGAATGGAATGGAGGGTAATGGAATGGAAAGGAATGGAGAGAAATGGAATGTAGTGGATAGGAATGGAATGGAAGGAAATGGAATTAATGGAATTGAGAGGACTGGAATGAAGTGGAATGGAATGG
>NW_007023728.1:0-444 GCF_000164805.1 Carlito syrichta
AAAAAAAAAAAAAATTTAGAGATAACGGGTGTGGCATATTTTAAAAACTGAAATTGGAAGGAGAAAACCACTTTATTCCATCGATTCAAACTAACTCCTTCCTGACTCGTTCTCTCATGCATTTCATTGCTTATTCCAGTGTATTCTGCATATGATAACCAAGTTACTTCCTAAGATGCAAGTTAATTCATTCGCATCCTTGCCCTTAACTCTCCCTTTGTCTTGAAAGATTTCTGAACACAGTCTACCAGACACTCCATCTGGGTTTTTTTAAACTCATCTTCATAGTTCTGATTTAAATAAGCCGTACAGAACTTCTTTCACTCCCAGCTAAGTGTCACGCCTCTTTCTCATCTCTAATACCAAAAGACAAGCTTTCATCCTCCCCCGTGTCCTCTGCACACCATCTCTTACATTGTGTTGGTTTGGTATATAATTCAGGGC
>NW_007023729.1:0-387 GCF_000164805.1 Carlito syrichta
ACTGGCTAGCAGATTAGCCAGCTGACTTAATTAGCTAGCTACCTGGTTGGCTAGATGACTGCCAGATGGCTTATCTGCCTAGCTACCTGGCTGGCTAGCTAGCTAGGGAGCTGGCTATCTTGATAACGGGCTGGCAAGCTGGCTAGCCAGCCAGATTTAATAGCCAGCCAACTGGCTAGACAGTCGGATAGCCAGCCAGCTTAACTAGCCAGCCACCATGCTGGCAAGCTGGCTAGCCAGCCAGTTTAACAAGCTGGCCACTTACCTGACCAGCCCTCTAACCAGCCGGCTTAACTTGCCAGACACCTAGGTAGCCAGCTGGCTAACCAGCTGACATAACTCTCTGACTTAATTAGATAGCCATCTGACTAGCCAGCTGGCTTAACT